>NC_041382.1:724627884-724654305 GCF_002162155.2 Triticum dicoccoides | reverse complement strand
AACAGAGGGATTATAAAATTACGATTGTATGTGTCCTGAACAAAAAAGATAAATAGTTTGGTATATATTTATGTCGCAGTGAGCTGAAATGCTTGTTATTTTTGCCGAGGGCACATGAATGCATATTTTCACAATCATTCTCTTGGATCATCTTATTACATTAGAGAGATGCTTCCATATTTATTTCATATTTTTTGATAACTTTTAAACTGTTAATAGTTTAGTGAGCCTAAACAAATTCTGTGGCAAGCTATGGTAGACACAGTTTTACCTGTGGGGTTTGCTATATATCTCAGTCGACTGAGGTTTAGTGAAGTCTCAGTAGATGAGATTAGCTGTATGATTGGCTTTTGCTTTGATCGATCTGTGTTCTGTTGCACTGCGCTGATGTATTTCTCGTCCAAAACGTACTGGGCTTTGTCCCAGGCTCCCTGCGGGCACTGGACCTTCTGCCACTGCATTGCTTTCCTATCTGGGCCATGGGTTGTCGCTTGAAGTTCTTTATATCTTTTTCTTTTCTGTTTTTTATTTTCTCGTAGGTCTTTCATGTGAATACATTGTATTTTTCTTTATTTTTTGTTGGGAAAGTGTGCACAGTAAGAACTTCACTAGGGCAGCTCAGTTTGTGTATTCACGTCTACTTTTATCCTTCTTTTTTATTTATTTTTCTCTTTTCTAATTTAGTGTATTTATTTATCATTTTTATTAAGATATTTTTAATATCTTTTATTTTTATTAAAATATGGAACATCTAAAAAATTGTAAAACAAACATTTGGCATGCTTGAGCTATTTTTACTCTAACTTTGTTGATGTCTTTTCTACATAATTATTTTGTTTATTATATTGCCTATTTCTTTTTATAATTTTTGCTTTTCTCATTTATGTATTACGAAAAAATATTTAGTCATGTTTATATGTCTTATTCTTTCCTATGTCAGGTTGATAGGGAAACAATTGCTTTTTCTTTGTATTTTTACCACTAAAAAATCATGCGTCCCATACGCACAATTGTATTTATGGGAACCACGTGCAACTACAAGGGGGTAGAACGCCTGCACAACTGCCTGCATCCAAACTCACAGGCAACTGCAAGGAGTACAATGTGTTTGCAACTACGATGAGGTAGTGTGTGCGGGGATGAGATAAGAAACAGGCCTGATATGTGTCATTTTACAAATTTTTTATTTCTTTGTATTTCTGAAATTTCTTCTTTCCCGACCTGGAAGTCGAGATCCAATGGAATAAGCAACTTCGGGTGTGTTCATTTTTGCAAAATCGGTTGATTATGTGTCTTTTTTTGTGGTCTTTACAAATATTTTTCAGGCTAATGGCCATTCTTCCTACCTATTTTATTTTAAATTATTTATCAAAAACTTGCTATTTTTATGTTTATTTGAAAATATTGCCTTCTAGTTTACAACTACATGTCTCCCGCTCACGCGTGTCTATTGGCAATGTTGGTGTGGTGGATTTTTTGACGATGAAACTGGTTTCTTCGCTTGCAGGTAGATTCACTTACCTCGGTAAATAAAGCTCAGTTTTTATGTGCCGCCGTCAAGTGTCATTCAGATTATTTTTTGGCTCTTTTTGCTGTTTATTTTGAGGTTCTTTCCAATAAATATTGTTTTACAACTAGTAGTACTAAATTTCTTTTAGTAGGCCAAGAGACTGAAGATGAAGTGTGGTTCTCCGTTGGAATGTACTGGAAGTAGTTTTTTATCAACACATTTTTTATGCTTGTACGTACTAATAGAGAAATTTTCACACCCCCTCTGTACATCCTCTATACAAAGAGTATAGTGCAACCCTCTGTTCATGAGTAGGTGACAAGACAGATGTGTGTTTAGGGTTTTTGCTAAGTTGACATTCTTTTTTTGTTTTTTATGATATAAACCTCTACTAGTTATCTTTTTTTGGAAACACTTTTCTTTTTTAATCTGGTGAGTGCTATCATTTATACTGTTCTTTACTGGGATATAAACCTCTGCTAGTTATCTTTTTGTTTTTTAAGAAGTGCTTCTCTCACATCCCCTCATACACATTACTGAAGCCATCAGCAGGAGTGATTCAATTCACTTGTTTTGTTTTATCCTAGTCGACATTAGTAGGTCGAAGAACATGATTTTGCTGAAACATTACTTTCGCGAAATCAGATCCATGTTTTTGAGGATTATCTCTGAACTCAAATCCCCTCATATGTATTACTGGGCCATAACTAGGAGTTGTATAGCCCTTTTGTTGGTTTTACTTGGTTGCAACTCAACTTCCAGTTTTGTTGTGCGGGGAGAGGTGCCAGTTGCATGTCCCACAATGGGCACGTAATTGCATGTCTTCTAACTTGGCATCAACTAGGGGGCCTTTGTTTTGTCGGAGGGGGCTACATCGAGAGAGATGGGGCCCAGTTGCTTGTCTCACACTAGGCGTGCAATTGTATGTCTTCTAACTTGGTCGCAACTGCATATCTTATAACTTGGTTACAACTCGACTTTCATTTTTGTTGTGCAGGGAGAGGTGCCAGTTGCATGTCCCATAATGAGCACGCAACTCCATGTCTTCTAACTTGGTCGCAACTAGGAGGACCTTTGTTTTGTCGGAGGGGGCGGCGTCGAGAGAGATGGGGCCCAGTTGCATGTCCCACACTAGGCACGTAACTGCATGTCTTCTAACTTGGTTGCAACTGCATGTCTTATAACTTGGTTGCAACTCGACATCCATTTTTGTTGTATGGGGAGAGGTGCCAGTTGCATGTCCCACAACGGGCACGCAACTGCATGTCTTTGCGCATGGTCGTAGCTACATGTCTTATAACTTGGTTGCAATGTTAACTCAACTTCCGTTTTTTGTTGTACGGGGAGAGGCACCAATTGCATGTCCAACACTAGGCACACAACTGCACGTCTTCGACCATGGTCGCAACTGCATGTCTTATAACTTGGTTGCAACTCGGCTTCCATTTTTGTTGTGCGGGGAGAGGCGCCACTTGCATGTCCCACAATGGGCACGCAACTCCATGTCTTCTAACTTGGTCGCAACTGGGATGGCCTTTGTTTTATCGGAGGGGGCGGCGTCAAGAGAGATGAGGCCCAGTTGCATGTCCCACAATGGGCACGCAACTCCATGTCTTCTAACTTGGTCGCAACTAGGATGACCTTTGTTTTGTCGGAGGGGGGCGGCGTCAAGAGAGATGGGGCCCAGTTGCATGCCCCACACTAGGCACACAACTGCATGTCTTCTAACTTGGTCGCAACTGCATGTCTTATAACTTGGTTGCAACTCGACTTTCATTTTTGTTGTACATGGAGAGGCGCCAGTTGCATGTCCCACAATGGGCACGCAACTCCATGTCTTCTAAATTGGTCGCAACTTGGAGGGCCTTTGTTTTGTTGGAGAGGCGGCGTCGAAAGAGATGGGGCCCATTTGCATGCCCCACACTAGGCACGCAACTGCATGTCTTTCTAACTTGGTGGCAACTGCATGTCTTATAACTTGGTTGCAACCCGACTTCCATTTTTATTATACGGGGAGGGGCGCCAGTTGCATGTCCCACAACGGGCACGCAACTGCATGTCTTCTAACTTGGTCTAAACTGCATGTCTTATAACTTGGTTGCAACTCAACTTCTAGTTTTTGTTGTACGGGAAGAGGCACCAGCTGCATGTCCCACACTAGGTATGCAACTGCATGTCTTCGACCATGGTCGCAGCTAGGGTGGACCCTTGTTTTATCGGAGGGGACGCCGTCGAGAGAGATGGGGCCAGTTGCATGTCCCACAACGGGCACGCAACTGGATGTCTTCTAACTTAGTCGCAACTAGGGTGGTTTTGTCGGTGGGGGCGGCAATGAGAGAGAGGTGTCCAGCTGCATGTCCGACTATACTCATGCAACCGCATGTCTTCTAGCATGGTTGTAACTTAGTGTCTTCTAACTTAGTTGCAACTAGGAGCCTTTGTTTTGTCGGAGGGACGGCAACAAGAGAGAGGGGGCAAACTAGTCATGAAATTGCAAGCGTTGTCCCCTGGACTATAACTACATGTCTTTTTACAAACATTTTTTGCAACTAGACTTTTTTGCTTGGTCGGAAGTGGGGCAGCTCCCCCGTGAATCCCCTACCCTCGCTATGTGTCACACGAGCACCATAACACCCCCCGTTTTTGCCATGCCCGCAAACACAAATCAAGCACCCGATCTCACAACCAGTTTGTGTTTTTTTCTTCTTATTTTTTGAAATCATACACATTTTTTCCTTTTTTTTCTTTGGGTTTTTATCAGTTATGCCACTGGTTGTGTCCCACTGCTAAGTTTTGCCACTAGAAATTTTAACTGCTCAAAAATGCCATCGCTTCATTAGACACATGCTCAAAAATGCCACTAAACACCATTATTGTGATCTCAAATCTCGTTTGCCATGTTATAATGATATAAATACCTATGAACCAACATGCCAGCTCTCCTTCTATCTCACTACAATAAAGTATGGGGCCCACTTGATCCCAACAGCGTTCTTATTTTCCTGTAAAATTATTCGCTTGGTTACTCCTGACAAGTGGGGCCACACATATCATTGTGAGATAGAGAGAACTGACATGTGGGTCTAGGCTTATTTTTGTCATAGAACATGGTCAACGGGTTTGACGTAAAAATAACAATGTCTAATGGCATTTTTAAGCAAACATCTAACAGAACGATGGCATTTTTGAGATATCTAATGGCATTTTTGAGCAAGCATCTCACGGATTGATGGCATTTTTGAGCAGTTGTAACTTCTAATGGCAAAACTGAGTAGTGGGACACAACTAGTGGCATAAATGATAAAAACCTTTTTTCTTTTTGCATTTTTCCCAGGATGAAGATTTTTTTTGTATCTGAGTCTGACAGGGGAGCTCATTTTGTCAAAAAAAAAGGAGCATATTAAAGGAGAGAAGAGTTACTTGTCCAGATCCTCGAACACATTTTTAATGCTGTTGTGAAGGGAGTTTGCTAGTAGGCACACAACTACAAGCATCGCCCCGACTGAAATTGCATGTCTTCCAATAGTTACGCAATTGCATGCGCGTCTTTTGACTGCAACTCCAACTCAATACTGTTCTGTCTGGGTGAAGGAAGGCAATTGAAGTTGCTACTATGCACACAAGTGCAAGCGTCGCCCGACTATAATTGCATGTCTTCAAAGAGAGTGCAACTCTTTATTGTTTTGTGAGGGATGAGGGAAGATTTAAATCCGTATTTTAAATATTTGCTAGCAAAATTAATTGTTTTTCTTTTTTTAATATTTGCCATCAGGAGGCACACACGTCGGCCACATCAGTTGCTTGTCCGTCTACCCACTTGCACACATGTCAGCCACATGCAATTGCATGTCCTCGAGTGGACACAATACATGTCGCATACAATTACATGTCATTCGCATGCCAATTACTTTTTCCCCTTCCAAAATAATATTGATACCCATTTGCACACTAGTCGGCCGCATATATTTATTCGTCGGTCACAAACAATTAAATGGTCTTCTTCTTTATATATATATATTTATTTATTTATTTATTTACTTATTTATTTATTTATTTATTTATTTATTTGTTGCATTAAATATTTCTTTATCATTTAAAAATACAAAATATTAAAAATCAAGAAGATAAAAGATTAAAGAAAAACAAGAAGACACAAAAAGAAGGAACAAATCATTAGCAATGTTAGCGTAAAAAATAAGAGCTACATTGTGCTGTGTAGCAATACACCAACGGGACAATATTCTGACAATTCTAGTAAAACATGCAAATAAAAAAATAAACACAGGCACAACAAATGGAGAATGTCAATACAGCCCAACAACAGCCCACCTCGTGTTGAGCCAACGCAGGCCAACACAAAACAAACAGAAAATAGACTCCAGGCATGCGAACGGAGTTAAACCTGCAATTAATTTATATATGACGTCAGTCGACTTAGATTTCGCAAAGTCTAAGTCAACAAAGATGAAGACAAACCCAACAAAAAAATACAAGAATTTGAACTCAAGAAAGCTACATCACTTATCGGGCTGAAGCTAGTTAGCAAAATACACTTACACGGGCAGTGATACATCCCAAGCACAAGCAAGAGAAAAAAAATCCAACAACTATGTAACGATGCACAGGAGAAAAGGCAAGACAAAAGCCCAGTTGTGGGCCAGGCCAGCCCATCACGAAGACAACACATTAACAGTTTCGGACAAAACAAAAATCTGGAATGTACACATGCTGATGTCATCAATCGACTAAGACTTCGCGAAGTCTAAGTCGACTGAGACCTAGACAAATCCTTATCCCTAATGGCAACAACACAAAACAAGCCTTTTCCACTTTTTATGTCACTGCAACAGCTTACTTGCACAGTTCAACCCAACTATCATACACAACTCCTTATGAAGATCAAACCTCAAACTTGTCCAAAGAATGAGAGAATAAATCGGGGAGCATATATGAATACAAGTTATGTAGCAAAGAAACTAAAATAGATCTAAAAAAGATTCATGAATAAATACGATCATAAAGTGACTATTCATCATATCCCAACAAACAACAACAGAAGATTATACATCTGATGGATCACAATCATGTAGGACAGCTCATGTGATCTTTGTATTGAGAAGCAAGGGAGAGAGAACCATCTGCCTACTGCTACAGATCCATAGTCAGAAGAAAACTACTCACAGACGATCATGGTGGCCTTCAAATTGATGTAGATGGCCACCGTGAAGACCTTATTTTGGGAGGATCTGTGGTTGCTGGATGGCTGCATTCACGACTTCGCACCACATCTCCATCATTGTGTGCATAAGCGCATTCAAATCTAGCCGTGTATGATGGCCTGGGGGCGGTGGGTTGCCGAAGATGTCAACCAGATCTCGATCGAAGCACTGAGGGAGTTCTTCATACTTGGAGATAAGCTTGTGGATGTTTGGTTGGATGAGGAGGTGGAGGACTACCTGATTTTGGTGTGGGATAAGGACGAGAGATTCTTTGTTAGGTCGGCCTAGTGTGCATTCTTTCTTTGCGGGGACATACGATGTGGCCCAGTGCTTGCATGATAAGGGGGTCTAGGGCGCCAGAAGGTGTTTGGGTGGCTGGCATCTCGAGATAGATGTTGGATGGCCGATAGTTTGGAGCAACGTGGAATGCCGCACCCGGCGGCTTGCACCTTCTACGACCAACAACCAGAGAGTCTATAACACATTCTTCTTGGGTGCGTCCTTGCGAGAGAGAGGTGTGAACGGTCATCCCTAGGCATGGGAAAAGCATGAGTGGATCCCTACAATGGACAGTAACCTGGTGGATTGGTGGGTGTAAAGAAACTGTTGGCAGCTCACCAGTGGCATTTGGACGGTGACCTTGCTTCTTCTCTGGACCTTTAGACACAGGAACGACATGGTGTACAATGGCGTAACCCCTAGGGATGTACTCCACATGGTCCAATAAGAAGGGACTAACTGGAAGACGACATGACTTTCGTGCAGCGGGCCTCGTAGATGGGCGCTGAGATGTAGCGAGTAGTCGGTTTTTCGGCTTTCAGTTTTTGTCTTCTCCCTCTTGGAAAGGGATTTGTAGCTGATCATCATGTTGTATCAGGCGTCTTGTCTCGAAAAATGACATGTGAGCACGGGCTCTATGTGCCCGTTATATTGAAGTTTAAAATAAAAAATCTGTACGGCTTGAAAAATTCCAAATTTTTTTGTACGTGCATGTATAGCAGTGCAGTATAACATGCCAAAATTTCATCAATATATGTGCTTGCATGTGAGAGAGACAAAATACATGCAAATTTGGGGCCAGATTTTTTCCTTTTTAGGCCGAAATTTTGTCTTTTTTGTGCAGCGGACAATACAAAGTATTTTCGAACGAATTTTCGCACGCACTTAGACCACATGCATGCGTATTCATGTAAAAAGATCAAAAAAGTTTCAAATCTTTTAAGCACTTGTTTTGGGGGGTTCAAAATAGAGTGCTCCGTTGCCCCATGTTCTGAAATTCCGTTTTAGTCTTGTCTTCCCTTCTACACTACTAAAGTACTAGTACGTGCAACTTAAACTATGTATGTCTATGTCACTTTCGTATCTCCTGTCAAATCTCGGCCTCCATGTTTTGGAACGCAAACACAATATTTAGAGCGTTGGGGAATGCAGAATTTTAAAAAAATTCCCACGATCACATAAGATCTATCTAGAAGATGCATAGCAACGAGTGGGGATAGTGTGTCAACGTACCCTCGTAGACCAACGGCGGAAGCGTTTAGTAACGCGGTTGATGTAGTCAAACGTCTTCACAATTCAACCAATCCTAACACCGAACGTACGGCACCTCCGTGTTCAGCACACATTCAGCACGATGACGTCTCTCGAGTTCTTGATACAGTTGAGGACGAGGGAGAGTTCCGTCAGCACGACGGCGTAGCGACAGTGATGATGAAGTTACCGGCGCAGGGCTTCGCCTAAGCACTACGACGATATGACCGAGGTGTGTAACTGTGGAAGGGGAAACCGCACACGGCTAAGAGAAGACTTGGTATGCCTTTGGGATGCCCCCTTCCCACGTATATAGAGGGGGGAAGTGGAGGCCGGCCCAAGGGGGGAGGGCGCCAAAGGGGGAAGTCCTACTTGGACTCCCGGTCCAAGTAGGATTCTGAAGGAAATATGCCCTAGAGGCAATAATAAAGTTATTATTTATTTCCTTATATCATGATAAAGGTTTATTATTCATGCTAGAATTGTATTAACCGGAAACATAATACATGTGTGAATACATAGACAAACAGAGTGTCACTAGTATGCCTCTACTTGACTAGCTCGTTAATCAAAGATGGTTATGTTTCCTAACCATAGACAAAAGAGTTGTTATTTGAGTAACGAGGTCACATCATTAGTTGAATGATCTGATTGACATGACCCATTCCATTAGCTTAGCACCTGATCGTTTAGTATGTTGCTATTGCTTTCTTCATGACTTATACATGTTCCTATAACTATGAGATTATGCAACTCCCGTTTGCCGGAGGAACACCTTGGGTGCTACCAAACGTCACAACGTAACTGGGTGATTATAAAGGAGCATTACAGGTGTCTCCAAAAGTAGATGTTGGGTTGGCGTATTTCGAGATTAGGATTTGTCACTCCGATTGTCGGAGAGGTATCTCTGGGCCCTCTCGGTAATGCACATCACATAAGCCTTGCAAGCACTGCAACTAATATGTTAGTTGTGAGATGATGTATTACGGAACGAGTAAAGAGACTGGCCAGTAACGAGATTGAACTAGGTATTGGATACCGACGATCGAATCTCGGGCAAGTAACATACCGATGACAAAGGGAACAACGTATGTTGTTATGCGGTCTGACCGATAAAGATCTTCGTAGAATATGTAGGAGCCAATATGGGCATCCAGGTCCCGCTATTGGTTATTGACCGGAGACGTGTCTCGGTCATGTCTACATTGTTCTCGAACCCGTAGGGTCCGCACGCTTAAGGTTACGATGACAGTTATATTATGAGTTTACATGTTTTGATGTACCGAAGGAGTTCGGAGTCCCGGATGAGATTGGGGACATGACGAGGAGTCTCGAAATGGTCGAGACGTAAAGATTCATATATTGGATGATATGGTTAGGCCAAGGGGTCAAGCCCATGAGGCTTTAGATCGGTGCAAAAGGAGTTTTGCGGAGGCCAGGGGGCCAAACGCCGGAGACCCTGGCGTCTGGCCCTGGGCCAGACGCCGAGGCCCATGGCGTCTGGGCCAGACGCCAAGGATTGTGGCGTTTGGTCCTGGAGTCCGAGTGGGACTCTTGCCTTTCGGGAAAAACCGACTTTGAGGAGGCTTTTGCTCCAAGTTTCGACCCCGGGGCTCAACATATAAATAGAGGGGCAGGGCCAGCACCAAAGACACAACAATTGATCCCTTGGATCTCTTAGCCGTGTGCGGTGCCCCCCTCCACCATAGTCCACCTCGATAATATCGTAGCGGTGCTTAGGCGAAGCCCTGTGACGGTAGAACATCAAGATCGTCACCACGCCGTCGTGCTGACGGAACTCTCCCTCGACACTCGGCTGGATCGGAGTTCGAGGGACGTCATCGAGCTGAACGTGTGCTAGAACTCGAAGGTGCCGTAGTTTCGGTGCTTGATCGGTCGGGCCGTGAAGACGTACGACTACATCAACCGCGTTGTGCTAACGCTTCCGCTTACGGTCTACAAGGGTATGTAGACAACACTCTCCCCTCTCGTTGCTATACATCACCATGATCTTGCGTGTGCGTAGGAAATTTTTTGAAATTACTACGAAACCCAACAGTGGTATCAGAGCCTAGGTTACTTATGTTGATGTTATATGCACGAGTAGAACACAAGTGAGTTGTGGACGATACAAGTCATACTGCCTACCAGCATATCATACTTTGGTTCGGCGGTATTGTTGGACGAGACGACCCGGACCAACCTTACGCGTACGCTTACGCGAGACCGGTTCCCTCGACGTGCTTTGCACATAGATGGCTTGCGGGCGACTGTCTCTCCAACTTTAGTTGAACCGAGTATGGCTACGCCCGGTCCTTGAGAAGGTTAAAACGGAGTCTATTTGACAAACTATCGTTGTGGTTTTGATGCGTAGGTGAGATTGGTTCTTACTTAAGCCCGTAGCAGCCACGTAAAACATGCAACAACAAAGTAGAGGACATCTAACTTGTTTTTGCAGGGCATGTTGTGATGCGATATGGTCAAAGCATGATGCTGAATTTTATTGTATGAGATGATCATGTTTTGTAACTGAGTTATCGGCAACTGGCAGGAGCCATATGGTTGTCGCTTTATTGTATGCAATGCAATCGCGATGTAATGCTTTACTTTATTACTAAACGGTAGTGATAGTCGTGGAAGCATAAGATTGGCGAGACGACAACGATGCTACGATGGAGATCAAGGTGTCGCGCCGGTGACGATGGTGATCATGACGGTGCTTTGGAGATGGAGATCACAAGCACAAGATGATGATGGCCATATCATATCACTTATATTGATTGCATGTGATGTTTATCTTTTTATGCATCTTATCTTGCTTTGATTGACGGTAGCATTATAAGATGATCTCTCACTAAATTATCAAGAAGTGTTCTCCCTGAGTATGCACCGTTGCCAAAGTTCGTCGTGCCCAGACACCACGTGATGATCGGGTGTGATAAGCTCTACGTCCATCTACAATGGGTGCAAGCCAGTTTTGCACACGCAGAATACTCAGGTTAAACTTGACGAGCCTAGCATATACAGATATGGCCTCGGAACACGGAGACCGAAAGGTCGAGCGTGAATCATATAGTAGATATGATCAACATAACGATGTTCACCATTGAAAACTACTCCATATCACGTGATGATCGGTCATGGTTTAGTTGATTTGGATCACGTAATCACTTAGAGGATTAGAGGGATGTCTATCTAAGTGGGAGTTCTTAAATAATATGATTAATTGAACTTTAATTTATCATGAACTTAGTCCTGGTAGTATTTTGCAAATTATGTTGTAGATCAATAGCTCGCGTTGTTGCTTCCCTGTGTTTATTTTGATATGTTCCTAGAGAAAATCATGTTGAAAAATGTTAGTAGCAATGATGCTGATTGGATCCGTGATCTGAGGTTTATCCTCATTACTGCACAGAAGAATTATGTCCTTGATGCACCGCTAGGTGACGGACCTATTGCAGGAGCAGATGCAGACGTTATGAACGTTTGGCTAGCTCAATATGATGACTACTTGATAGTTTAGTGCACCATGCTTAATGGCTTAGAATCGGGACTTCAACGATGTTTTGAATGTCATGGAGCATATGAGATGTTCCAGGAGTTGAAGTTAATATTTCAAGCAAATACCCAAGTTGAGAGATATGTAGTCTCCAACAAGTTCTATAGCTAAAAGATGGAGGAGAATCGCTCAACTAGTGAGCATGTACCCAGATTGTCTGAGTACAACAATCGCTTGAATCAAGTGGGAGTTAATCTTCCAGATAAGATAGTGATTGACAGAATTCTCTAGTCACCATCACCAAGTTAGTAGAACTTCGTGATGAACTATGATATGCAAGGGATAACGGAAACAATTCCCAAGCTCTTCGTAATGCGGAAATTGACGAAGGTAGAAATCGAGAAAAACATCAAGTGTTGATGGTAGACAAGACCACTAGTTTCAAGAAAAGGGCAAAGGGAAGAAGGGGAACTTCAAATAGAATGGCAAGCAAGTTGCTGCTCAAGTCAAGAAGCCCAAGTCTGGTCCTAAGCCTGAGACTAAGTGTTTCTACTGCAAAGGGACTGGTCACTGGAAGCGGAACTACCCCAAGTGATTGGCAGATAAGAAGGATGGCAAAGTGAACATAAGTATATTTTATATACATGTTATTGATGTGTACTTTACTAGTGTTTATGGCAACCCCTCAGTATTTGATACTAGTTCAGTTGCTAAGATTAGTAACTCGAAACGGGAGTTGCAGAATAAACAGAGACTAGTTAAGGGTGAAGTGACGATGTGTGTTGGAAGTGGTTCCAAGATTGATATGATCATCATCGCACACTCCCTATACTTTCGGGGTTAGTGTTGAACCTGAATAAGTGTTATTTGGTGTTTGCGTTGAGCATGAATATGATTTGATCATGTTTATTGTAATACGGTTATTCATTTAAGTAAGAGAATAAATTGTTGTTCTGTTTACATGAATAAAACCTTATATGGTTACACACCCAATGAAAATAGTTCGTTGGATCTCGATCGTAGTGATACACATAATCATAATATTGAAACCAAAAGATGCAAAGTTAATAATGATAGTGCAAGTTATTTGTAGCACTGCCGTTTAGGTCATATTGGTGTAAAGCGCATGAAGAAACTCCATGCTGATGGGATTTTGGAATCACTTGATTATGAATCACTTGATGCTTGCGAACCATGCCTTTTGGGCAAGATGACTAAAACACCATTCTCCGGAACAATGAAGCAAGCAACAGATTTGTTGGAGATCATACATACTGATGTATGTGGTCCGGTGAATATTAAAGCTTGCAGCAGGTATCATTATTTTCTGACCTTCACAGATGATTTGAGCAGATATGCGGATATCTACTTGATGAAACATAAGTTTGAAACATTTGAACAGTTCAAAGAATTTCAGAGTGAAGTGGAAAATCATCGTGACAAGAAAATAAAGTTTCTACGATCTGATCGCGGAGACAAATATTTGAGTTACGAGTTTGGTCTTCAATTAAAACAATGTGGAATAGTTTCACAAACTCATGCCACATGGAACACCACAGCATAATGGTGTGTCCGAACGTCATAACCGTACTTTATTAGATATATAGTGCAATCTATGATGTCTCTTACGGATCTACCACTATCGTTTTGGGGTTATGCATTAAAGACAGCTACATTCACATTAAATAGGGCACCATCTAAATCCGTTGAGGCGACACCATATGAACTATGGTTTGGCAAGAAACCTAAGCTGTCGTTTCTTAAAGTTTGGGGTTGCAATGCTTATATGAAAAAATTTCATCCTAATAAGCTCAAACTCAAATCGGAGAAGTGCGTCTTCATAGGATATCCAGAGGAAACTATTGGATACACCTTCTACCACAGATCCGAAGGCAAGACTTTTTTTGCTAAATTCGGAAACTTTCTGGAGAAGGGGTTTCTCTTGAAAGAAGTGAGTGGGAGGAAAGTAGAACTTGACGAGGTAACTGTACCTGCTCCCTTATTGGAAAGTAGTACATCACAGAAAACTGTTTTTGTGACACCTACACCAGTTAGTGAGGAAGCTAATGATGATGATCATGAAACTTCAGAACAAGATACTACTGAACCTCGTAGATCAACCAGAGTAAGATCCGCGCCAGAGTGGTACGGTAATCCTGTTCTGAAAGTCATGCTACTAGATCATGATGAAACCTACAAACTATGAAGAAGCGATGATGAGCCCAGATTCCGCAAAGTGGCTTGAAGCCATGAAATCTGAGATGGGATCCATGTATGAGAACAAAGTATGGACTTTGGTTGACTTGCCCGATGATCGGCAAGCAATTGAGAATAAATGGATCTTTAAGAAGAAGACTGACGCTGATGGTAATGTTACTGTCTACAAAGCTCGACTTGTCGCAAAAGGTTTTCGGCAAGTTCAAGGGATTGACTACGATGAGACCTTCTCACCTGTAGCGATGCTTAAGTCCGTCCGAATCATGTTAGCAATTGCCGCATTTTATGATTATGAAATTTGGCAGATGGATGTCAAAACTGCATTCCTGAATGGATTTCTGGAAGAAGAGTTGTATATGATGCAACCGGAAGGTTTTGTCGATCCAAAGGGAGCTAACAAAGTGTGCAAGCTCCAGCGATCCATTTATGGACTGGTGCAAGCCTCTCAGAGTTGGAATAAACGTTTTGATAGTGTGATCAAAGCATTTGGTTTTATACAGACTTTCGGAGAAGCCTGTATTTACAAGAAAGTGAGTGGGAGCTCTACAACATTTCTGATAAGTATATGTGAATGACATATTGTTGATCGGAAATAATGTAGAATTATTCTGTAAAGCATAAAAGGAGTGTTTGAAAGGAGTTTTTCAAAGAAAGACCTCGGTGAAGCTGCTCACATATTAGGCATTAAGATCTGTAGAGATAGATCAAGACGCTTGATAAGTTTTTTCAATGAGTACATACCTTGACAAGATTTTGAAGTAGTTCAAAATGGAACAGTCAAAGAAAGAGTTCTTGCCTGTGTTACAAGGTGTGAAGTTGAGTAAGACTCAAAGCCCGACCACGGCAAAAATAGAAAGAGAATGAAAGTCATTTCCTATGCCTCAGGCATAGGTTCTATAAAGTATGCCATGCTGTGTACCAGATCTATTGTATACCCTGCACTGAGTTTGGCAAGGGAGTACAATAGTGATCTAGGAGTAGATCACTGGACAGCGGTCAAAATTGTCCTTAGTGGAATAAGGATATGTTTCTCTATTATGGAAGTGAAAAAAGGTTCGTCGTAAAGGGTTACGCCGATGCAAGTTTGACACTAATCTAGATGACTCTAAGTCTCGATCTAGATACATATTGAAAGTGGGAGCAATTAGCTAGAGTAGCTCCATGCAGAGCATTGTTGACATAGAAATTTGCAAAATACATGAGGATCTGAATGTGGCAGACCCGTTGACTAAGATTCTCTCACAAGCAAAACATGATCACACCTTAGTACTCCTTGGGTGTTAATCACATAGCGATGTGAACTAGATTACTGAATCTAGTAAACCCTTTGGGTGTTGGTCACATAGCGATGTGAACTATGGGTGTTAATCACATGGTGATGTGAACTATTGCTGTTAAATCACATGGCGATGTGAACTAGATTATTGACTCTAGTGCAAGTGGGAGACTGAAGGAAATATGCCCTAGAGGCGATAATAAAGTTATTATTTATTTCCTTATATCATGATAAAGGTTTATTATTCATGCTAGAATTGTATTAACCGGAAACATAATACATGTGTGAATACATAGACAAACAGAGTGTCACTAGTATGCCTCTACTTGACTAGCTCGTTAATCAAAGATGGTTATGTTTCCTAACCATAGACAAAAGAGTTGTTATTTGAGTAACGAGGTCACATCATTAGTTGAATGATCTGATTGACATGACCCATTCCATTAGCTTAGCACCTGATCGTTTAGTATGTTGCTATTGCTTTCTTCATGACTTATACATGTTCCTATAACTATGAGATTATGCAACTCCCGTTTGCTGGAGGAACACCTTGGGTGCTACCAAACGTCACAACGTAACTGGGTGATTATAAAGGAGCATTACAGGTATCTCCAAAAGTAGATGTTGGGTTGGCGTATTTCGAGATTAGGATTTGTCACTCCGATTGTCGGAGAGGTATCTCTGGGCCCTCTCGGTAATGCACATCACATAAGCCTTGCAAGCACTGCAACTAATATGTTAGTTGTGAGATGATGTATTACGGAACGAGTAAAGAGACTTGCCAGTAACGAGATTGAACTAGGTATTGGATACCGACGATCGAATCTCGGGCAAGTAACATACCGATGACAAAGGGAACAACGTATGTTGTTATGCGGTCTGACCGATAAAGATCTTCGTAGAATATGTAGGAGCCAATATGGGCATCCAGGTCCCGCTATTGGTTATTGACCGGAGACGTGTCTCGGTCATGTCTACATTGTTCTCGAACCCGTAGGGTCCGCACGCTTAAGGTTACGATGACAGTTATATTATGAGTTTACATGTTTTGATGTACCGAAGGAGTTCGGAGTCCCGGATGAGATTGGGGACATGACGAGGAGTCTCGAAATGGTCGAGATGTAAAGATTCATATATTGGATGATATGGTTAGGCCAAGGGGTCAAGCCCATGAGGCTTTAGATCGGTGCAAAAGGAGTTTTGCGGAGGCCAGGGGGCCAAACGCCGGAGACCCTGGCGTCTGGCCCTGGGCCAGACGCCGAGGCCCATGGCGTCTGGGCCAGACGCCAAGGATTGTGGCGTTTGGTCCTGGAGTCCGAGTGGGACTCTTGCCTTTCGGGAAAAACCGACTTTGAGGAGGCTTTTGCTCCAAGTTTCGACCCCGGGGCTCAACATATAAATAGAGGGGCAGGGCTAGCACCAAAGACACAACAATTGATCCATTGGATCTCTTAGCCGTGTGCGGTGCCCCCCTCCACCATAGTCCACCTCGATAATATCGTAGCGGTGCTTAGGCGAAGCCCTGCGACGGTAGAACATCAAGATCGTCAGCATGCCGTCGTGCTGACGGAACTCTCCCTCGACACTCGGCTGGATCGGAGTTCGAGGGACGTCATCGAGCTGAACGTGTGCTAGAACTCGGAGGTGCCGTAGTTTCGGTGCTTGATCGGCTGGGCCGTGAAGACGTACGACTACATCAACCGCGTTGTGCTAACGCTTCCGCTTACGGTCTACAAGGGTATGTAGACAACACTCTCCCCTCTCGTTGCTATACATCACCATGATCTTGCGTGTGCGTAGGAAATTTTTTGAAATTACTACGAAACCCAACAGATTCACCCCTCCTTTCCTATTCCAACTAGGAGAAGGAGGGAAGGAGGAAGAGGGGGAAAAGGAAAGAGGGGGGCGGCGCCCCCTCCAAGTCCAATTCGGACCAGCCATGGGGGAGGGGCGGCCACCCCTTAGGCCCTTCTCTCCTTTTCACTAAAGCCTATTAAGGCCCAGTACTTCCCCGGGGGGTTCCGGTAACCTCCCGGTACTCCGAAAAATACCCGAAACACTTCGAAACCATTCCGGTGTCCGAATATAACCTTCCAATACATCAATCTTTACCTCTAGACCATTTAGACTCCTCGTCATGTCTGTGATCTCATCCTGGACTCCGAAAAAGCTTCGGTCATCAAATCACATAACTGATAATACAAATCGTCATCGAACGTTAAGTGTGCGGACCCTACGGGTTCGAGAACTATGTAGACATGACTGAGACACATCTCCGGTCAATAACCAATAGCCGAACCTGGATGCTCATATTGGTTCCTACATATTCTACGAAGATCTTTATCGGTCAAACCGCATAACAACATACGTTGTTCCGTTTGTCATCTGTATGTTATTTGCCTGAGATTCGATCGTCGGTATCTTCATACCTAGTTCAATCTCGTTACCGACAAGTCTCTTTACTCGTTCTTTAATGCATCATCCCATAACTAACTCATTAGTCATGTTGATTGCAAGGCTCATAGTGATGTGCATTACCGAGAGGGCCCAGAGATACCTCTCCGATACACGGAGTGACAAATCCTAATCTCGATCTATGCCAACTAAACAAACACCATCGGAGACATGTGTAGAGCTTCTTTATAATCACCCAGTTATGTTGTGACGTTTGATAGCACACAAGGTGTTCCTTCGGTATTCAGGAGTTGCATAATCTCATAGTCAGAGGAACATGTATAAGTCATGAAGAAAGCAATAGCAATAAAACTAAACGATCATTATGCTAAGCTAACGGATAGGTATTGTCCATCACATGATTCTCTAATGATGTGATCCCGTTCATCAAATGACAACACATGTCTATGGTTAGGAGACTTAACCATCTATGATTAATGAGCTAGTCAAGTAGAGGCATACTAGGGATACTCTGTTTGTCTATGTATTCACACATGTACTAAGTTTCTGGTTAACACAATTCTAGCATGAATAATAAACATTTATCATGATATAAGGAAATATAAATAACAACTTTATTATTGCCTCTAGGGCATATTTCCTTCATAGAGCTGAGTCCAGTTCTCGGCACCGGCATAAGAGCATCTCTAGCAGACCCCGTATAATGCCGCGACCCATAAAATAAACGTCAAAATACGGGTCCGTGCGGAAAATACTGCCCAATCAGACCCCACAAACGCATCCAACCCATAATTTTTTTTGCGAGGAGTGGCAAAAGTTCGCCCTCAACCTTTAGATTCATGGGGTGGGAGGCCGACCCGAGCTCGCCCCCTATCCGCAGCGAGATTTGGCGCGAAATTTCCACGCGGCCGCTCCCGCTCCCCCCCCCTCGGCCGCCATTACCCCGCCACCACCCGCTCCGGTGCACCTTCCCTGGACATTTTTCGCCACCATGGAAGCCTCCCAGCCGTCCCCCGTCAGCGTGGAGGTCACGCACGCGCAATCCCCTTCGGCAGATCTCGTCGCCGGTCAATATCGCCCCCGTCATCGCTCAAGGCACCACCGTGTTAGGGAACGCAGTAATTTCAAAAAAAAAATCCTACGCACACGCAAGATCATGGTGATGCATAGCAACGAGAGGGGAGAGTGTCGTCCATGTACCCTCGTAGACCATAAGCGGAAGCGTTATGAGAACGCGGTTGATGTAGTCGTACGTCTTCATGATCCGACCGATCCAAGTACCGAACGTACGGCACCTCCAAGTTCAGTACACGTTCAGCTCGGTGACGTCCCACAAACTCCGATCCAGCAGAGCCTCAAGGGAGAGTTCCGTCAGCACGACAACGTGATGACGGTGATGATGATGCTACCCACGCAGGGCTTCGCCTAAGCACCGCTACGATATGACCGAGGTGGATTATGGTGGAGGGGGGCACCACACACGGCTAAAAGATCAACTGATCAACTTGTGTGTCGTCTTGGGTGCCCCCTGCCCCCGTACATAATGGAGCAAAGGGGGAGGCCGGTCGGCCCCAACAGGGCGCGCCAGGAGGAGGAGTCCTCCTCCTAGTGGGAGTAGGACTCCCCTTTCCTAGTCCCACTAGGAAGGGGAAGGAAGGAGTGGGAGAGGGGAAAGGCAAGGGGGGCGCCGCCCCCCTACCTTGTCCTATTCGGACTCAAGGGGAGGGCGCGCGGCCCTGCCCTAGCCGGCCCCTCTCTCTCTCCACTAGGGTCCAACAAGGCCCATTAACCCCTAGGGGGTTCCGGTAATGATACGTCTCCAATGATTTCACCCAGAACTATTTCGATGTCCAAATATAGGCTTCCAATATATCAATCTTTATGTCTCGACCATTTTGAGACTCCTCGTCATGTCCGTGATCATATCCGGGACTCCTAACTACCTTCGGTACATCAAAACGCATAAACTCATATTACCCATCGTCACCGAACTTTAAGCGTGCGGACCCTACGGGTTTGAGAACTATGTAGACATGACTGAGACTCGTCTCCGGTCAATAACCAATAGCGGAACCTGGATGCTCATATTGGTTCCTACATATTCTACAAAGATCTTTATCGGTCAAACCGCATAACAACATACATTGTTCCTTTGTCATCGGTATGTTACTTGCCCGAGATTCGATCGTCGGTATCCTCATACCTAGTTCAATCTCGTTACCGACAAATCTCTTTACTCGTTCTATAATGCATCATCCCACAACTAACTCATTAGTCACAATGCTTGCAAGACTTATAGTGATGTGTATTACCAAGAGGGCCCAGAGATACCTCTCCGACAATCGGAGTGACAAATCCTAATCTCGATTTATGCCAACTCAACAAGCACCATCGAAGACACCTGTAGAGCACCTTTATAATCACCCAGTTACGTTGTGACATTTGGTAGCACACAAAGTGTTCCTCCGGCACTCAGGAGTTGCATAATATCATAGTCATAAGAACATGTATAAGTCATGAAGAAAGCAATAGCAACAAACTAAACGATCATCGTGCTAAGCTAACAGATGGGTCAAGTCAATCACATCATTCTCTAATGATGTGATCCCGTTAATCAAATGACAACTCATGTCTATGGTTAGGAAACATAACCATCATTGATTCAACGAGCTAGTCAAGTAGAGGCAAACTAGTGACACTCTGTTTGTGTATGTATTCACACATGTACTAAGTTTCCGGTTAATACAATTCTAGCATGAATAATAAACATTTATCATGATATAACGAAATATAAATAACAACTTTATTATTGCCTCTAGGGCGTATTTCCTTCAGTCTCCCACTTGCACTAGAGTCAATAATCTAGATTACACAGCAATGATTCTAACACCCATGGAGTCTTGGTGCTGATCATGTTTTGCTCATGAGAGAGGCTTACTCAACGGGTCTGCAACATTCAGATCCGTATGTATCTTGCATATCTCTATGTCTCCCTCCCTGACTTGATCGCAAATAGAATTGAAGCGTCTCTTGATGTGCTTGGTTTTTTTGTGAAATCTGGATTCCTTTGCCAAGGCAATTGCACCAGTATTGTCACAAAAGATTTTCGTTGGACCCGATGCACTAGGTATGACACCTAGATCGGATATGAACTCCTTCATCCAGACTCCTTCATTTGTTGCTTCCGAAGTAGCTATGTACTCCGCTTCACACGTAGATCCCGCCACGACGCTTTGCTTAGAATTGCACCAACTGATAGCTCCACCGTTGAATAAAAACACGTATCCGGTTTGTGACTTAGAGTCATCCGGATCAGTGTCAAAGCTTGCATCGACGTAACCATTTACGAAGAGCTCTTTGTCACCTCGATAAATGAGAAACATATCCTTGGTCCTTTTTAGGTATTTCAGGATGTTCTTGACCGCTGTCCAGTGATCCACTCCTGGATTACTTTGGTACCTCCCTACTAAACTAATAGCAAGGCACACATCAGGTCTGGTACACAGCATTACATACATGACAGAGCCTATGGTTGAAGCATAGGGAACATCTTTCATTTTCTCTCTATCTTCTACAGTGGTCGGGCATTGAGTCTGACTCAATTTCACACCTTGTAACACAGGCAAGAACCCTTTCTTTGCTTGATCCATTTTGAACTTCTTAAAAACTTTATCAAGGTATGTACTTTGTGAAAGTCCAATTAAGCATCTTGATCTATCTCTATAGATCTTGATGCCCAATATATAAGCAGCTTCACCAAGGTATTTCATTGAAAAACTCTTATTCAAGTATCCTTTTATGCTATCCAGAAATTCTATATCATTTCCAATCAACAATATGTCATCCACATATAATATTAGAAATGCTACAGATCTCCCACTCACTTTCTTGTAAATATAGGCTTCTCCAAAAGTCTGTATAAAACCATATGTTTTGATCACACTATCAAAACGTTTATTCCAACTCTGAGATGCTTGCACCAGTCCATAGATGGATCGCTGGAGCTTGCACACTTTGTTAGCACCCTTTGGATTGATAAAACCTTCAGGTTGCATCATATACAACTCTTCTTCCAGAAATCCATTCAGGAATGCAGTCTTTACATCCATTTTCCAAACTTCATAATCATAAAATGCGGCAATTGCTAACATGATTCAGACGGACTTAAGCATCGCTATGGGTGAGAAGGTCTCATCGTAGTCAACTCCTTGAACTTGTCGAAAACCTTTCGCAACAAGTCAAGCTTTGTAGACAGTAACATTACCGTCAGCGTCAGTCTTCTTCTTAAAGATCCATTTATTTTCGATGGCTTGCCGATCATCGGGCAAGTCAACCAAAGTCCACACTTTATTCTCATACATGGATCCCATCTTAGATTTCATGGCCTCAAGCCATTTTGCGGAATCTGGGCTCATCATCGCTTCCTCATAGTTCGTAGGTTCGTCATGGTCGAGTAACATGACCTCCAGAACAGGATTACTGTACCACTCTGGTGCGGATCTTACTCTGGTTGACCTACGAGGTTTGGTATTAACTTGATCTGAAGTTTCATGATCATCATCATTGGCTTCCTCACTAATTGGTGTAGGTGTCACAGGAACCGGTTTCTGTGATGGACTACTTTCCAATAAGGGAGCAGGTACAGTTACCTCATCAGGTTCTACTTTCCTCCCACTCACTTCTTTCAAGAGAAACTCCCACTCTAGAAAGGATCCATTCTTAGCAACAAATGTCTTGCCTTCAGATCTGTGATAGAAGGTGTACCCAACAGTCTCCTTTGGGTATCCTATGAAGACACATTTCTCCGATTTAGGTTCGAGCTTATCAGGTTGAAGCTTTTTCACATAAGCATCGCAGCCCCAAACTTTAAGAAACGACAACTTTGGTTTCTTTCCAAACCACAGTTCATAAGGGGTCATCTCAACGAATTTAGATGGTGCCCTATTTAACGTGAATGCAGCCGTATCTAAAGCATAACCCCAAAACGATAGCGGTAAATCAGTAAGAGACATCATAGATCGCACCATATCCAGTAAAGTACGATTACGATGTTCGGACACACCATTACGCTGTGGTGTTCCGGGTGGCGTGAGTTGCGAAACTATTCCGCATTGTTTCAAATGAAGACCAAACTCATAACTCAAATATTCTCCTCCATGATCAAATCGTAGAAACTTTATTTTCTTGTTACGATGATTTTTCACTTCACTCTGAAATTCTTTGAACCTTTCAAATGTTTCAGACTTATGTTTCATCAAGTAGATATACCCATATCTGCTCAAATCATCTGTGAAGGTGAGAAAATAACGATACCCACCACTAGCCTCAATATTCATTAGACCACATACATCAGTATGTATGATTTCCAACAAATCTGTTGCTCGCTCCATAGTTTCGGAGAATGGCGTTTTAGTCATCTTGCCCATGAGGCATGGTTTGCAAGTACCAAGTGATTCCAAAATTCCATTAGAATGGAGTTTCTTCATGCGCTTTACACCAATATGACCTAAACGGCAGTGCCACAAATAAGTTGCACTATCATTATCAACTCTCCATCTTTTAGCTTCAATATTATGAATATGTGTATCACTACTATCGAGATTCATAAAAAATGGACCACTCTTCAAGGGTGCATGACCATAAAAGATATTACTCATATAAATAGAACAACCATTATTCTCAAATTTAAATGAATAACCATCTCGCATCAAACAAGATCCATATATAATGTTCATGCTTAACGCTGGCACCAAATAACAATTATTCAGGTCTAAAATTAATCTCGAAGGTAGATGTAGAGGTAGCGTGTCGACCGCGATCACATCGACTTAGGAACCATTTCCACGCGCATCATCACCTCGTTCTTAGCCAATCTTCGCTTAATCCGTAGCCCCTGTTTCGAGTTGCAAATTTTAGCAACAGAACCAGTATCAAATACCCAGGTGCTACTGTGAGCATTAGTAAGGTACACATCAATAACATGTATATCACATATACCTTTGTTCACCTTGCTATCCTTCTTATCCGCCAAATACTTGGGGTAGTTCCGCTTCCAGTGACCAGTCCCTTTGCAGTAGAAGCACTCGGTTTCAGGCTTAGGCCTAGACTTGGGTTTCTTCACTTGAGCAGCAACTGACTTGCTATTCTTATTGAAGTTCCCCTTCTTCCCTTTACCCTTTTTCTTGAAACTGGTGGTCTTGTTGACCATCAACACTTGATGCTCTTTCTTGATTTCTACCTCCTCAGCCTTTAGCATTACGAAGAGCTCGGGAATCGTCTTATCCATCCCTTGCATATTATAGTTCATCACAAAGCTCTTGTAGCTTGGTGGCAGTGATTGAAGAACTCTGTCAATGACACTATCATCAGGAAGAGTAACTCCCAGTTGAGTCAAGTGGTTGCGGTACCCAGACATTCTAAGTATATGTTCACTGACAAAACTATTCTCCTCTATCTTGCAGCTGTAGAACTTATTGGAGAATTCATATCTCTCAATCCGGGCATTTGCTTGAAATATTAACTTCAACTCCTGGAACATCTCATATGCTCCATGACGTTCAAAACGTCGTTGAAGTCCCGGTTCTAAGCCATAAAGCATGGCACACTGAACTATCGAGTAGTCATCAACACGCGACTGCTAGGCATTCACAATGTCTACAATTGCTGGCGCGGGTGGTACACCTAGCGGTGTTTCCAGGACGCAATTCTTCTGTGCAGCAATGAGGATAATCCTCAAGTTACGGACCCAGTACGTGTAATTGCTACCATCATCTTTCAACTTTGCTTTCTCAAAGAACGCATTAAAATTCAACGTAACAACAACACGGGCCATCTATCTACAACAACATAGACATGCAAAATACTATCAGGTACCAAGTTCATGATAAATTAACGTTCAATTAATCATATTACTTAAGAACTCCCACTTAGACAGACATCCCTCTAATCATCTAAGTGATCACGTGATCCATATAAACTAAACCATGTCCGATCATCACGTGAGATGGAGTAGTTTTCAATGGTGAACATCACTATGTTGATCATATCTACTATATAATTCATGCTCGGCCTTTTGGTCTCAGTGTTCCGAGGCCATATCTGCATATGCTAGGGTCGTCAAGTTTAACCCGAGTATTCTGCGTGTGCAAAAATGGCTTGCACCCATTGTATGTGAACATAGAGCTTATCAGACCCGATCATCACGTGGTGTCTCGGCACGACGAACTTTCGCAACGGTGCATACTCAGGGAGAACCCTTATACCTTCAAATTTAGTGAGAGATCATCTTATAATGCTACCATCGATCTAAGCAAAATAAGATGCATAAAAGATAAACATCACATGCAATCAATATAAGTGATATGATATGGCCATCATCATCTTGTGCATGTGATCTCCATCTCCAAAGCACCGTCATGATCACCATCGTCACTGACTTGACACCTTGATCTCCATCGAAGCATCGTTGTCTTCATGCCAACTATTGCCTCCATGACTATCGCTACCGCTTAGTGATAAAGTAAAGCAATTACATGGCGATTGCATTTCATACAATAAAGCGACAACCATATGGCTCCAGCCAGTTGCCGATAACTGTGTTACAAAACAAGATCATCTCATACAATAAAATATAGCATCATGTCTTGACCATATCACATCACAACATGCCCTGCAAAAACAAGTTAGACGTCCTCTACTTGGTTGTTGCTAGTTTTACGTGGCTGCTACGGGCTGAGCAAGAACCGTTCTTACCTACGCATCAAAAACCACAACGTGGTATAGTAATTGCTTTTTGATCTTCAGAAAGAGCTCTGTTCATTAAATCTGATTCAACTAAAGCTGGAGAAACAGACACCCACTAGCCACCTGTGTGCGAAGCATGTTGGTAGAACCAGTCTCATAAGCGTACGCGTAATGTCGGTCTGGGCTGCTTCATCCAACAATGCCGCTGAATCAAGAATCAACTAGTGACGGCAAGCAATATGTATATATCCACGCCCACAACTCCTTTGTGTTCTACTCATGCATATAACATCTACGCATAAACCTGGCTCGGATGCCACTGTTGGGGAACGCAGTAATTTCAAATTTTTTCCTACGCACACGCAAGATCATGATGATGCATAGCAACGAGAGGGGAGAGTGTCGTCCATGTACCCTCGTAGACCGTAAGCGAAAGCGTTATGAGAACACGGTTGATGTAGTCGTACGTCTTCACGATCTGATCGATCCAAGTACCGAACGTATGTCACCTCCAAGTTCAGCACACGTTCAGCTCGGTGACGTCCCACGAACTCCGATCCAGCAGAGCTTCGAGGGAGAGTTCCGTCAGTACGATGGCGTGATGACAGTGATGATGATGCTACCGACACAGGGCTTCGCCTAAGCACTGCTGCTATATGACCGAGGTGGATTATGGTGGAGGGGGGCACCGCACACGGCTAAAAGATCAACTGATCAACTTATGTGTCTTGGGGTGCCCGCTGCCCTCGTATATAAAGGAGCAAGGGGGAAGGCCGGCCGGCCCTTGCAGGGCGCGCCAGGAGGAGTCCTCCTAGTGGGAGTAGGACTCCCCTTTCCTAGTCCCACTAGGAGGGGGAGGAAGGAGTGGGAGAGGGGAAAGGCAAGGGGGGCGCCGCCCCCCTTCCTTGTCCTATTCGGACTCAAGGGGAGGGGCACGCGGCCCTTCCCTGGACGACCCCTCTCTCTCTCCACTAGGGCCCAACAAGGCCCATTAACCCCCGGGGGTTCCGGT
>NC_041382.1:724614287-724627530 GCF_002162155.2 Triticum dicoccoides | reverse complement strand
ATTTCACCCGGAACTATTTTGATGTCCAAATATAGGCTTCCAATATATCAATCTTTATGTCTCGACCATTTCGAGACTCCTCGTCATGTCCGTGATCATATCCGGGACTCCGAACTACATTCGGTACATCAAAACACATAAACTCATATTACCGATCGTCACCGAACTTTAAGCGTGCGGACCCTACGGGTTCGAGAACTGTGTAGACATGACCGAGACACGTCTCCGGTCAATAACCAATAGCGGAACCTGGATTCTCATATTGGTTCCTACATATTCTACGAAGATCTTTGTCGGTTAAACCGCATAACAACATACGTTGTTCCCTTTGTCATCGGTATGTTACTTGCCCGAGATTCGATCGTCGGTATCCTCATACCTTGTTCAATCTCGTTACCGGCAAGTCTCTTTACTTGTTCCGTAATGCATCACCCCGCAACTAACTCATTAGTCACAATGCTTGCAAGGCTTATAGTGATGTGTATTACCAAGAGGGCCCAGAGATACCTCTCCGACAATCGGAGTGACAAATCCTAATCTCGATTTATGCCAACTCAACAAGCACCATCTGAGACACATGTAGAGCACCTTTATAATCACCCAGTTATGTTGTGACGTTTGGTAGCACACAAAGTGTTCCTCCGGCACTCAGGAGTTGCATAATATCATAGTCATAAGAACATGTATAAGTCATGAAGAAAGCAATAGCAACAAACTAAACGATCATCGTGCTAAGCTAACAGATGGGTCAAGTCAATCACATCATTCTCTAATGATGTGATCCCGTTAATCAAATGACAACTCATGTCTATGGTTAGGAAACATAACCATCATTGATTCAACGAGCTAGTCAAGTAGAGGCAAACTAGTGACACTCTGTTTGTGTATGTATTCACACATGTACTAAGTTTCCGGTTAATACAATTCTAGCATGAATAATAAACATTTATCATGATATAACGAAATATAAATAACAACTTTATTATTGCCTCTAGGGCGTATTTCCTTCACATCGCGCCTGCCCGCAAGTGGTAGGGCAACGTGGTCGTGCAGGGCGGAAATTCCGCTGACCCCATCGGGAAGGCATGCGGCCGGGCGCCGCCGTCGCCGCTCAGTCTTCCCGACCGCCGCCGAAGAAGGTGGGCAATGTTTCGGGCGTGAAGCGCAAGAAGGTTCCTACGAAAAGGCCGGCGCCTTCATCCACTCCCTCCGCCCCGGCAAGAGATTCCCCGACGATGGCGTTCAACGGCGTTGGTTCCACCGCAAACGAGGTGTTCGAAGAAATGGGTGGAAGGTATGCATCTTCGATCCCTTCTACTTACTTTGATTTTCGCCCTTGTGGTAGCTCGTGACTTGATGTCACTCACTGCAGCGGTGATTCGAACAATGCCACTGCCGAGTTTGTCAACTTATTCAACACCAACATCGTCGACATCGATCGAGCCCCGTTCGCTGATTTCGATTACAATGAAATGGAGGGTGGCGTGGATGATCACGATGGTGAAGATGAAGTGGAGGAGGTAGATGAGGGGGTGTATGAGTGCGGTGTCTTTTGATGCTACACGATGTTGGAAGACCAAATCTTGATCAAGGCTTGGAGTGCGGTGTCTCTTGATGCTTGCACGGGTACATCTCAAACCGCCAAGAGGTATTGGCAAAGAATCAAAGATCAATACTTTCGCATATGGGGAAGCATACAATAGGACTCCGCGCACCTTTCGGTCACTCCAAGGTCGTTGGGACGAGATCAAGCCAATTTGTAGCCGTTGGGCTGCTTGCTTGGAAAAAGTTCGCAATGCACCTCCAAGAGGAATCATGGAATTCGACTATGTGAGTTCGTATTCACGTCCCATGTTGTGCAAATCATTTGTACCATTTGAAGTGATTGCATCATTTGACATTGTTTTAATTGTGTAGGAGAAAATTTCCCAACAAAGATACAAAGACATGGAAGCTTCAGAAGGCAAAAAATTTAAACTAGAGCATTGTTGGGATTTGCTCAAAGAGTGTGACAAGTGGAAGTTGGTTGACAGAGAATCCCCACCGAAGAGAGGTTCACTTACGAACATGGATGAAGATGAAGACGATGATGGCCCAAGAAACTTGAACAAGCTCGATGGTGACAAGAAGACAAAGGAGAAGATCAAGAAGAAACACGAGGCATCGAGCATGCGGGAGAAGATAGATGCCATGATGCAATCAAACGAGTTGATGTTAGTGAAGACATTGGAGACAAAGAAAGAGTTGGTCGAGAAGAAGGCACGAGAGAAGCAAGACAAGTGGCAATTGCTCAAGGACGAGGGGTTGCACAAGGCAGCCATTGAGGAGAGAAGAGCACGTGCCGCTGAGAACAAAGCCATGTCCAAGCTTCTTGCCGAAGAGAACATGATCATGACATTGAACAACGATGACATGGACGACAGCACCAAAGAATGACATGATATGGCAAGGAGAGACATCTTGAAGAGGAGGATGCTAGCGGCGGCCGGTGCGTGTTTCAGTGTTAGTGATGTTTTCTCATCGGGATTTGGAACCAGTGCCGCTGATGCATTCAGTGCGCCCGGCGATGCTTTCGGTGCAGGAGTTGGAACAAGTGTCGGCCATGGATTCGGGGGCGGCGATGGCATCGATGGAGGTGGTGCGGAATGAAGATCATGACGACGGGTGAAAAGCAACCAAGATGATGATGGACGTGGTCGTCGCTTTTGCATGAAGTCCTTTTGCGTTTGTCGTACAAAACTATGCTTTTATTTGCGCGCGAGCTATGTTTTATTGTTCAAATTTGAACTCAATTGTTGGAATCGCTATCAAATTCGCTTACCGGGGGTTTTCGGTTTGCGGGGCGACGCGGGCTGCGGTCGAGTAGACCCCGCCTAGCCGACCCATCCGCAAATCCCTTTTTCAGCGAACTGTAAACACATATTGCGAGTCGACATTATACGGGGTCCGCTAGAGATGCTCTAACCATGCGACGGTCTAGTGCTTCCATGGCAACCGAAGAGAGAAAAAACTTGATTCGATTGAACGGTTTGCGGGGCGACGCGGGCTGCGGCCGAGTAGACCCCGTGTAACCGACCTGTTCGCAAATCCCTTTTTCAGCGAACTGTAAGCGCATATTGCGGGTCGACATTATACGGGGTCCGTTAGAGATGCTCTAACCATGCGACGGTCTAGTGCTTCCATGGAGACCGAAGAGAGAAAAAACTTGATTCAATTGAGTAAACAATAGGCCAAAAAAAAAGGATTACATTGAGAGAGAAAAATGCAATCACACCATGTCAGTGTGCAAACCAAACGTCAATTTGTTTTCTTTTCCTTTTTCTTCTTCCCATTCTTATTCTTCTTCTTCTTCTTCCACAAATAGTTGTCTTAACTTAGCATAAGATAGCTGACCACACATGCCATGTGGTGCTAGCAATGCCCGGGGAGCGACTTATAAATTAGCCGGACTTAATCTTTTTTTTTGAGGGAAAGCCGGACTTAATCAAGCTAAGCAGTATGGTACTAATACAAAAGAACAGAACTCTACATCTGCGTCGCCGCGGCTCCAGCCAGGCTCTACACGTTGGGCCATAGAGCTTTCTTTCTTTGAGACAATGTTGGGCCATAGAGCTGGAAGTGCTTACGGCTGACGGGCCAGAAAGGCTGAATTAAGCCCCATTTTCATCATACAATCAAATAGAGTACTATCGCTCATGCCCTTAGTTTCGCATCTCTACATCTACCTCACTATAATGCTAGGATTCCCTCAAAAAATCTGATGCTAGGAAAGTTTTTGCTTCATTCTTTGTTCAAATAAAAAAAGCAGAATACATTCTTAAAGAATATTACTATAATATTTAAGTTATTAACAAAAATAATAAAGTCAAAAAATTAAAAAGGAATATTTTATGAAAAAGTATTTAAAATCACAAATTAAAGCAGTAACTTAAAGCTGTTATTTTAATTTAACAACATAAATAATAAAGATAAAAGGAAAAAAAATTAAAACCGTAAATGAATTTTTTAAGGAAAAAAACGTCAACGGCCTCGGCCCAACCGCACGACACCCCAGTGCCGGCCTGTCGGAGTAATTGGTCACGAGTAGCCTAACCCGAGTCCCTGAGCCTTTCAAATCATTGGGCCGGCTACACCCCTCAAGTGTCAAGGATGAAGCGCCGCCTTCTGGTGGCCGACTGGCTCAAACGGCCGGCTGCCAGAAGACGGCCAAGCACCAGGAGGCGGCTCCAAGACGAGCCAACTCCTCGCAAGCGGCCTTCAGAGAGGCCGGCTCCTAGCAGGCGGCCCATGACGCCCTCAAAGTCTGCACCCCATTAAGAAGACAAGATATGATGTGGCTACAGCGTAGCCCATCATCACCATATTCAGGGCGTGGCGTGGCCACAGTGCCCCGTACAGGCGGAGATCTCCGCCCGGCGCGGCACTGTTGCCACTCCACCCTTAACATCACCCCTGTCAGGCGGAGCTCTACTCCCACGACGGCCTGCCGGTACGTCCTGCAGGCGACGGGCCCTACCCGGCAGCGTGGGCACAAAGGGCGGCAGCGCATGACCAGTCGGACCCGAGGGAGGCCGGCCTCCAGCAAGCGGCCCACTCTTCCCTCGGAGTCTGCGTGCCATTAACCAGATGAGACTTGATGTGGCTACAGTGACCTCCCACCAGACGACGGGACTATAGCCACGCCCCCCGACCAAGCATGCGTCATTAGCATTACGGCTACAGTAACAAGCAGCCGGCCAAACCCGCCAACGACAAAGGCGGCCTGTCGGCTCCGCACCAGACCAGACGGCGGGGCCCACCAGGCGGCGGGCACCAATGGCCGGCGGAGAAGCCGGCGACGGGAGACACTGACAACCGGGTCCTACACCCGTCCAGATTACCATTGTATCCTTGGGGGTAGGCATATATAAACCCCCAGGGCACCCATGCAAAGGGTTCCCAATCTGTTAAACCTAGACACATACATAGAGAGAGGAGCACCATTGTACTCACTAGTGCCTTAGTGATCATGCGAAGACCCCGCAGAGCAAGATTAGGGGTGTTATCTCCTAGGAGAGCCTCGAACCTGGGTAAAGTACGCCGGCGTTCGTGTCTACGCCTCATTCCGCTTCCGGGCACCGACGACGTTCTACTCGCTCCCACCATGATAAGCCATCCTTTGGCATATGTCACACCCAACCCCCGACATTTGGTGGATGCCGCATCGAGAAACTCAATCGGCGGAACGACGACCCGCCTACCTGCCAGGAGCATGACGCGACGTCCCGGACGCTGACCGGCGGCGACCGCAGACGACGAGACAAGGAGCCGGCTACCAGCCGCAGCCGGACGCACATCACCATCGAGCGCGACCAAGACGGCCGCCCACGAGCGGTGGAACGACCAGGCGACTACCGACCTCCCCCACGGTGGGCGCCAACTGTCGTGGTATTCTCACAGGGGGGTACAAGACGACAGATGCCACAGGTTGGCTTAGTGTGAGGGCAAGACTGCTGCCAGTATATCCGGGGACGGGTATGCGAGTAGCACGCGCTAGTTTACCCAAGTTCGGGGCTCTCCCGAGAGATAATACCCCTACTCCTGCATGTCTGAGTATATATCTGGGGTGTACATCAGGCAGTACAAAGTGCTCCTGGAGCTGTATCTGAGATCAGTGCCTAATGCATCTGATCTCGTATATATGCGGGTGACCGGATGAGCATGCAAGCTCTAGTGGCCGAATGGTGTGTGTGTGCTCATGTGGATGCATGGATGGATGGATAGCTAGCTAGCTTGCTAGCCCTCCCTTGGATGGATGGATGTGTGCCCATATAAATAGGCATGGCTAGCTTGAGTGGTGGTGGCGTTGGTTGTAAGCTACTTTGGGTAGCTTACAAACCAAGCCATGTATGAGACATGGTGCATGGCATGCTTGTTTTCTAGGGCATTTTATAAGTCAATACCTAGGGGACACGGTACACTATAGATGACGTTGCAATACGACCGTCCCGTCGGGGTCTTGTCGATGTCGAGTCAAGCTATAGTCGGCAGCCGGCTGGTTGGCTCAGTCGGCAACAGGCAGCCGGCCAGGTAGTGGGCCGTGTGACGAGTCGGCTCGGGCAGTCGGACAGGGGGCTGACTGAGGCGGCCTGAGCAGTCGGACTGAGAGGTTTTGCTAGCTCGATGTCTTGAAATGTCATTTTGCCGTCTTCGGGGTATGTGTAGTTAATAAATCTAACACGGCCCAGCGAGCGTGCCCTAGCGGCAATGCCTCGGGCGCTTACTGGGTCGGCCCAGTGCACGTCATCTTAGCATGCCTCGCAGACCCGCCGAGGTTTAGTACCACCTCATCGCGCGAGGAGTGCGGCAACCGGCTTAAATAACCGATCACGCCCCACCACGTCAAGCTACTATAAATATTACCCCTCAGGTTCTCACGTGGCCACATTGTGCGGCCTGGACGATGCCGCTGCTGACGCTGAAAGGCCTGTCCTGGACGCCTTTTGGTGAACGACTAGAAATGTTTTGGACAAACTGCTACGTGTACAAACCGCTCATATGTCCCAGAAAAATACCATACGGAAGTGGGTATACGTTCTTGTCGAAAGACCATATTGCCCTTATATATTTAGTAGGGGGGGTGTGGCGAAGTGAAGCTCTTGATCTAATAGAATGTACAAATGATTCATATATATTTTCAAAATAACCAACCTTTTTAACCTAAAGCCGGTTAAAGATCACTTGAGCACAATTATAGTCACTTACATCAATAGTTTTAGTGGCTATGGTACCACACTATTATTACACATATACTACTAATATCAAAGAAATCATAAATTTAATTCTCATATATTTTTGACGCATTAAAGAAGATGCCCTCGCATAGTTGTAAAAGGAAGATGGGAAATAGGGACCATCACTCAAGTTTTGGGTCTGGACAAATAGGTCAATCACATATATAGTTTTTGGGTCTGAACAAATAGGCCAGTCACATATAGCTTTTCGGGGCTTTGAAAATAGGAGATATCGCTCAAGTTTAATTGGTGGGCTTGGTTTACCACACAGACCTTTTTTGTGGGAACAAAACTTGTATTACTCAATCATAATGTTCTTACAATCATCAAGCACCACTTCTAGGACCTTTGGGGGACCCGAGCCAATCCATGTACTAGTTCTATCTTCAACTCTAGTGAAACTAGTAAGGCAATCACTAGCCTTATTCTGACTACGATTTACATGAGTAATACAAGTTTCTCGAAGACTCCTCGGATGCTTGATTTCCTTCAAAAAGGGAAGCGTAGAATTGATGTATCTATTTCAATAACTTGGATCATGGCAACCACCGTAAGCAAATCCATCTTGATGACAATGGGAGAGTTACTCCGTTGAATTGCAAATGATAACCCTTCCATACATGCACAGAACTCCGCCTCTAGTGCATCCCAACATTTGAATAATTGTCCGCAAGCAGAGAAAATAATACCCGCTACTGAAGTTGGAGCTGCGAAAGACGATGGCGACTGATTCAACAACGTGTGCGTACGGTACGCTGCAGAAGGTCTACTAGACTGAATGGTTGTCTCAACTTGTCAAGGGCGGCTTGATAAGGCCATCGAATTAAATAATGTGTGTTGATGCGAGGTTAGACACATCATCAAACTTATAGATGTAGCGAGTGTGGTTGTTAGCAAGATGCTCTATGGTTGATGCATGTATTTCTTTTTTCTGGTTTTATTTTATAATATAATACAAATGACTATGTGTTACCTCTCGTTTAATGAGTGTGGTGTCTCTTGATGCTACACGATGTTGGAAGACCAAATCTTGATCAAGGCTTGGAGTGCGGTGTCTCTTGATGCTTGCATCGGTACATCTCAAACCGCCAAGAGGTATTGGCAAAGAATCGAAAATCAATACTTCCGCATGATGGGGAAGCATCCTAATAGGACTCCACGCACCTTTCGATCACTCCAAGGTCATTGGGATGTGATCAAGCCGATTTGTAGCCGTTGGGCTGCTTGCTTGGAACAAGTTTGCAATGCACCTCCAAGTGAAATCATGGAATCCGACTATGTGAGTTCGTTTTCACGTCCCATGTGCAAATCATTTGTATCATTTGAAGTGATTGCATCATTTGACATTGTTTTAATTGTGTAGGAGGAAATTTCCCAACAAATATACAAAGACATGGAAGCTTCTGAAGGCAAAATTTTTAAGCTAGAGCATTGTTGGGATTTGCTCAAAGAGTGTGACAAGTGGAAGTCGATTGACAGAGAATCCCCATCGTAGATAGGTTCACTTACGAACATGGATGAAGATGAAGACGATGATGGCCCAAGAAACTTGAACAAGCTCGATGGTGACAAGAAGACAAAGGAGAAGATCAAGAGGAAACACGAGGCATCGAGCTTGCGGGACAAGATAGATGCCATGATGCAATCAAATGAGTTGATGTTAGCGAAGACATTGGAGACAAAGAAAGAGTTGGTCGAGAAGAAGACACGAGAGAAGCAAGACAAGTGGCAATTGCTCAAGGACGAGGGGTTGCGCAAGGCGGCCATTGAGGAGAGAAGAGCACGTGCCGCTGAGAACAAAGCCATGTCCAAGCTTCTTACCGAAGAGAACAGGATCATGACGTTGAACCGCGATGACATGCATGACATCACCAAAGAATGGTATGATATGGCAAGAAGAGACATCTCGAAGAGGAGGATGCTAGCGGTGGCCGATGCGTGTTTCAATGCCGATGATGTTTTCTTATCGGGATTTGGAACCAGTGCCGCTGGTGCATTCAGTGTGCCCGGCAATGCTTTCGGTGCAAGAGTTGGAACAAGTGTTGGCAATGGATTCGGGGGCGGCGATGGCATCAATGGAGGTGGTGCGGAGTGAAGATCATGACGACGGGTGAAAAGCAACCAAGATGATAATGGACGTGCTCGTCTCTTTTGCATGAAGTCCTTTTGCGTTTGTCGTACAAAACTATGCTTTTATTTGCGCGCGAGCTATGTTTTATTGTTCAAATTTGAACTCAATTGTTGGAATCGCTGTCAAATTCGCTTATCGTCATCAAAGAGGAAAGCGTATTCTGATGTGTCTATTTCAATAACTTGGATCATGGCAACCACCGTAAGCAAATCCATCTTGATGACAATGGGAGAGCTACTCCATTGAATTGCAAATGATAACTCTTCCATACATGCACACAATTCTGCCTCCAATGCATCCCGACATTTGAATAATTGTCTGCAAGCAGAGAAAATAATACCTGCTATTGAAGTTGGAGCTGCGAAAGACGATGGCGACTAATTCTACAGCGTGTGCATACGGATGCGCCGCAGAGGATCTGCCAGACCGAATGGTTGTCTCAGCTTGTGGGCAGCTTGATGAGGCCACCACATTAAATAATGTGTGTTAATGTCAAGTTAGACACATCATCAAACTTATAGATGTAGCGAGTGTGGTGGTCACCAAGATGATTTTGTGGTTGATGAATGTATTTCTTTTGTCTGGTTTTATTTTATAATATAACAAAAATGACTATGTGCACCACTCGCTTGTGGGCGGCTTGATGAGGCCACCACATTAAATAATGTGTGTTAATGTCAGGTTAGACACATCATCAAACTTATAGATGTAGCGAGTGTGGTTGTTACCAAGATGATTTTGTGGTTGATGAATGTATTTCTTTGTCTGGTTTTATTTTATAATATAACAAAAATGACTATGTGCACCTCTCGCTTAATGAAGAGGCCGAGGTTATCCTCTTCGAAGAATAGAGAAAGAATTTTCTAAGTCGATGCTCGCGAGGACCAGATTCCTGAGACGATGATACTTTCTTTTTCGAGTCAAGACGATGATACTTGACGCTGGACTAGCGAGTGACCTGACATCGGAAGACGGCGACTTACGCCGGCCGCGACCATTGAAATTGACAGTTGACAAACTTGACATGATAAGCAATTCGACAGGCCGAACAACGAGAAAACGCATGACCGGACGACTCGAACAAACATGACTCGGCCGACTCTTATTGCAATGGCTAGACTGACACAGACAATGCCATGAGGCGGGGCATAATTTCTCCCCTTGTGCATGATCGGACGCAACGGGGCATCCATCATTCACCGGCTAGAGGCCCCGCCGGCCGCCGCCGTGGCCGGAGGAGCTCCAGGCGCGCCCGGCGCGGTGGACGCCGAGGTGGAACCTCAGCATGGCCGCGACGAACGCGCCCGCCTGCTCCGCGTCCGGGGCCAGCACCCCGACGACGCCGCGCACAGTGCGCTCGCGGAGCGCGTCGCCCGCGGCCAGCAGCACGCGGAGCGACCGCCCCACCGCGGCCACGGCCTCGTCGGCCTGTACGCCGTTGCGCGGGTGCTGCCGGCGCTGGCGCAGCGCCTCCAGCACGCGCGGCCCCGCCAGGGACTCCTGCACGGCCGCCACCTCCCGGTCCACCTCCTTCTCGGCCGCCGCCGTGGCCGCGCGCAGGTCCTCCAGCTCGCGGCGCTGGCGCGGGCCCACGGCGCCGGAGCCGTCCACGAAGCGGAACACCAGCGCGGGCCTCCACCCCCACGCCCACAGGAAGGTGCGCTCCAGCGGGTTGAGCCAGCGCTGGTCCAGCGCCGCCACCACGTCGCGGTCGGCGAGGCTCGCCTTGTGCTCGTAGTAGGCGGCCACGTGGTCCATGGCGGCGTCCACGAGCGGCGCCAGCGCGTCGCGCCGGCGCGCCCCGAGCGCGGCCGTGAGGTCGGACACCATCTCCTCCTCGCGGCCCACCCAGGCGTCGTAGAAGGACGCCATTTCACCAGCGTGCGCCATGTATGATGTGTGTTCGTGGGTGCGGCGGCGGCGGCATCGTGCTGGGCGCGGGAGGGCCGGCATAAATCGGGCGGTTTCTTGGCCTGGAAGGGTTGGGGCGTGGTTTGCTTAGGCGCGGAGGCAAACGTGGTCGTGCACGGCAGTCGGCAGGGGAAGACGGATACGGAGCTTGGGCGGTCGCGAGGAAGGAGACGACCGTTTGATCAGACAGTGCGCAGACCGGTGCCCTCGTGCTGGCGTGCTCTGGTTTGTTTACTCTGTTTGTCTGGACGACGCACAGAGCAACCGCTTTGACCTTTCCAGTTCTGGACGACTCTCTGTCTCCGGTTGTCAGTCACGCAGGCTGCGTTGCCGTGTGCTTGCCAGGGCACGTGATGCATATTCTCTGCACTAGTATTCCTATGCGATTTCTCCCTTGTTTCTTCGACGACATCTGGGAAGACAGCTTCAGCTCGGCTCACATTTAGTTGCTGTGCTACTGGCTCAAGGCTACATAACTCTCGAGTAAGAGCATTACTAGTAGAATCCTCAAACCTTTATAGCAGTTTTAAGAATTGAGAAGTACCAGTTTTTGACATTTTTAAGGGTTGAAAAACAGGGGCAAAGACTAGAACCCTCAAACTCGACCCTTAAACTGCTTTAAGGGTTGGATTTGAGGATTCTAGTCTTTGAACCCTCAAACCCAACCTTTAAACTGCTTTAATGGTTGGATTTGAGAGTTTTAGTCTTTGTCTTAACTCCAACCTTTAAAACTTTCATTTCATATATCACACATTTCATCATATGACATATCACAAAGTCCATCACATTTGACACAAAACAATAATCATTCTATTTATTATTACAACACCGAATAAAACAATAATCATTCAAATTATTACAACAATGTTTGAGCAAATTACACTAATTGTTCGAATCAAATAGGACATAGAAAAGTAAAACAAAGATACATCATGGGCCAATGCGCCGCCCATCCAACTGCCAGTGGTGCTCTACTAGATCATCCCGGAGCCAACCATGAGTGGTTGCATCCTCAATCTCACGATGTGCTTGAAGAAAAGCGTGTATGCGAGAAGGGTTTCTTTCCGGTTGCACACGGGTACCAACATTGTCATAGAAACAAGGAAGGTCTAACCCTCTCTCATCCTCTGGGATCATGTTGTGTAGAATCACACAATATTTCATGATGTTCATCAAGGTTTTTTTGTCCCAAAACCGAGCTGGACCACGAACTATGGCAAACCTTGCTTGCAAAACACCGAAAGCTCTCTCAATATCCTTGCGGGCTGCCTCTTGTGCCTTGGTGAAATGAGCCTCTTTTCTTGTTAAGGGCACCCCATTTTTCTCCTTGATGGACTTCACAAGAGTTGCCCATTCGGGATAGATGCCATCGGTGAGATAGTATCCCATTGAGTACTCATTGTCCATGATTTTGTAGTTGCAAGCTAGAGCATCCCCAGAAATTAATCTTTTGAACAAAGGAGATCTATTGAGGATATTGATATCATTGAGTGTTCCCGGCAACCCAAAGAATGCATGCCAAATCCATGTGTCCTGAGATGCTACGGCCTCAAGCATAATGGTAGCATCACGGCTTTTACCGCAATACATTCCGTGCCATGCCTTTGGGCAATTTTTCCACCTCCAATGCATGCAATCAAGACTACCTAGCATCCCCGGCCATCCCCTTTTTTCATTCATTTCCATTAATCTCTTTGTATCTTCCTCGTTTAGTGCCCGAAGATACTGCTCACCATACAACCGGATGACCAACTTGGCAAACCTACAGACTGACTCCGTGGTTGTATCTTGCCCAATGCGAAGATACTCGTCGGTATAATCCGCGGGTATGCCATAAGCGAGTACCCGCATTGCCGCCGATATCTTTTGATATGCACTAAACCACATGATACCGGCGGCGGATCTACGACGTTTAAAGTAATAGGAGGCGGCCTCACAATCGGTGACAATCTTCACAAACAAACTACGCCGCATTCGGTACCTTCTGCGGAAGAGACGAGGAGGGTATGTAGGTACCTCCGCGAAGTAGTCTTCCGTCAAATGCTCGTGTCCGAGAGCGCGGTTCCGGTAGATGGTGACTCGCCCCATCTTCGACCCTCTCCTCTGATCCATCAGCTTCAGGCGGTTTTCAAACGATTGCACGTCGATCAGGAGGCTCATCATCTCGACGTCGTCGTCTTGTAACAACTCGTCGATGTCCGAATCGTCGGATGACGACCAACCCGACGAATCAGACAACGAGTCCATGTCGTTGTTGTTCACCTCCATATACACAATACAACAAACAATAAATTGTGAGTGCCAACAATGAATCAGAAAGGAAAAAATAAAACAAAAAGAAAGAAAAAAGGAGGCATACCTGCGGGGAGCTCGGGGCGGCGGCGCGGCTGCCACTGGCCCGCCTGGCCTCTGGCGCGGCGGCTCGAGG
>NC_041382.1:724592843-724613980 GCF_002162155.2 Triticum dicoccoides | reverse complement strand
GGCCGGGGGCCGGGGCGTGGGGCGGGAGGTGGCGGGGAACGGCGGATCCGGCAGTGGGGAGTGTGGCGCAGGGGCGGGACGACGGCGGCGTCGAGGGAAGGCGGGGGGCCGGCCAAATTGGCGGCGGGCGACGGCCGGCGGCTTGGGAGGGAGGAGGCGGGAGGTTGGGGACGGGAAACTTCCCTCCCACGCAACGGGGGAAGGGAGTGCGGGCTGGGGTCGAGCGCCCCCCTCCAACCCTCACTTCTACAGTTTGAAATTGGGTTTGAGGGTTGGACCTGTTGGAAATATGCCCTAGAGGCAATAATAAATTGGTTATTATTATATTTCCGTGTTCATGATAATCATTTATTATCCATGCCAGAATTGTATTGATAGGAAACTCAGATACCTGTGTGGATACATAGACAACACCATGTCCCTAGTAAGCCTCTAGTTGACTAGCTCGTTGATCAATAGATGGTTACGGTTTCCTGACATGGACGTTGGATGTCATTGATAATGGGATCACATCATTAGGAGAATGATGTGATGGACAAAACCCAATCCTAAGCCTAGCACAAAGATCGTGTAGTTCATATGCTAAAGCTTTTCTAATGTCAAGTACCATTTCCTTAGACCATGAGATTGTGCAACTCCCGGATATCGTAGGAGTGCTTTGGGTGTGCCAAACGTCACAACGTGACTGGGTGGCTATAAAGGTACACTACAGGTATCTCCAAAAGTGTCTGTTGGGTTGGCACGAACCGAGACTGGGATTTGTCACTCCGTGTAAACGGAGAGGTATCTCTAGGCCCACTCGGTAGGACATCATCATAATGTGCACAATGTGATCAAGGAGTTGATCACGGGATGATGTGTTACGGAACGAGTAAAGAGACTTGCCGGTAACGAGATTGAACAAGGTATCGGGATACCGACGATCGAATCTCGGGCAAGTATCGTGCCGCTAGACAAAGGGAATTGTATACGGGATTGATTAAGTCCTTGACATCGTGGTTCATCCGATGAGATCATCGTGGAGCATGTGGGAGCCAACATGGGTATCCAGATCCCGATGTTGGTTATTGGCCGGAGAGTTGTCTCGGCCATGTCTGCATGACTCCCGAACCCGTAGGGTCTACACACTTAAGGTTCGATGACGCTAGGGTTATAGGGAAAGTATGTACGTGGTTACCGAATGTTGTTCGGAGTCCCAGATGAGACCCTGGATGTTACGAGGAGTTCTGGAATAGTCCGGAGGTAAAGATTGATATATAGGAAGTATGGTTTTGGCCACCGGAAGTGTTCCGGGCATCACCGGTAGTGTACTGGGACCACCGGAGGGGTCCAAGGGTCCACCGAAAGGGGCCACGGGCCCCGGAGGCATACATGGGCCAAGTGTGAGAAGGGACCAGCCCCTAGGTGGGCTGAGGCGCCTCCCCACCAAGGCCCATGCGCCTAGAGAGGAGAGGGGGCAAACCCTAAGGGCAGATGGGCCCTAAGGCCCATGCCTGGTGCGCCTTCCTCTCCCCCTCCACTTGGCCGCCACCCCAGATGGGATTGGGGCTGCCGCCACCCCTAGGGTGGAAACCCTAGGTGGGGATGCAGCCCTCCCTCTCCCCTATATATAGTGGAGGCAAAGGGGCAGCCCAACACACATGAAGTTCCTCCCTGTTGGCGCAACCCTACCCCTCTCCCTCCTCGTCTCTCGTAGTGCTTGGTGAAGCCCTGCTGGAGTCCCGCACTCCTCCACCACCACCACGCCGTCGTGCTGCTACTGGATGGAGTCTTCCCCAACCTCTCCTTCTCCCCTTGCTGGATCAAGGCGTAGGAGACGTCACCGGGCTGTACGTGTGTTGAACACGGAGGTGCCGTCCGTTCGACACTAGGATCAATGGTGATTTGGATCACGACGAGTACGACTCCATCAACCCCGTTCACTTGAACGCTTCCGCTTAACGATCTACAAGGGTATGTAGATGCACTCTCCTTCCCCTCGTTGCTAGATTACTCCATAGATTGATCTTGGTGATGCATAGAAAATTTTAAAATTCTGCTACGATCCCCAACAGTGGCATCATGAGCTAGGTCTATGCGTAGTTTCTATGCACGAGTAGAACACAAAGCAGTTGTGGGCGTCGATTTTGTCAATTTACTTGCCGTTACTAGTCTTATCTTCATTCGGCGGCATCGTGGTGAAGCGGCCTGGACCGACCTTACACGTACTCTTACGTGAGACTGGTTCCACCGACTGACATGCACTAGTTGCATAAGGTGGCTAGCAGGTGTCTGTCTCTCCCAGTTTAGTCGGATCGGATTCAATGAAAAGGGTCCTTATGAAGGGTAAATAGAAATTGGCATATCACGTTGTGGTTTTCGCGTAGGTAAGAAACGTTCTTGCTAGAAACCTATAGCAGCCACGTAAAAAACTTGCAACAACAATTAGAGGACGTCTAACTTGTTTTTGCAGCATATGCCTTGTGATGTGATATGGCCAAAAGGATGTGATGAATGATATATGTGATGCATGAGATTGATCATGTTCTTGTAATAGGAATCACGACTTGCATGTCGATGAGTATGATAACCGGCAGGAGCCATAGGAGTTGTCTTAATTTATTTATGACCTGCGTGTCAACTTAAACGTCATGTAATTACTTTACTTTATTGCTAAAGCGTTAGCCATAGTAGTAGAAGTAATAGATGACGAGACAACTTCAAGAAGACACGATGATGGAGATCATGATGATGGAGATCATGGTGTCATGCCGGTGACAACGATGATCATGGAGCCCCGAAGATGGAGATCAAGAGGAGCAAAATGATATTGGCCATATCATTTCACTATTTGATTGCCTGTGATGTTTATCATGTTTTACATCTTATTGGCTTAGAACGACGGTAGCTTAAATAAGATGATCCCTCACTAAAATTTCAAGAAAGGTGTTCCCCCTAACTGTGCACCGCTGCGAAGGTTCGTTGTTTCGAAGCACCACGTGATGATCGGGTGTGATAGATTCTAACGTTCGAATACAACGGGTGTAAGCCAGATTTACACAGCAAAAACACTTAGGTTGACTTGACGAGCCTAGCATGTACAGACATGGCCTCGGAACACGGAAGACCGAAAGGTCGAGCATGAGTCGTATAGAAGATACGATCAACATGAAGATGTTCACCGATGTTGACTAGTCCGTCTCACGTGATGATCAGACACGGCCTAGTTGACTCGGATCATGTTTCACTTAGATGACTAGAGGGATGTCTATCTGAGTGGGAGTTCATTAAATAATTTAATTAGATGAACTTAATTATCATGAACATAGTCTAAATTATCTTTGCAAATATGTTGTAGATGTAATAGCTCACGTTGAAGCTCCCTGTTTCAACATGTTCCTAGAGAAAAGATTAAGTTGAAAGATATTGTAAGCAATGATGCGGACTAGGTCCGTAGTCCGAGGAGTGTCCTCACTGCTACACAGAAGGCTTGCGTCTTTGATGCACCACTCGATGTGCAAACCCCTACAACGTCATCTGTGGATGTTGTGAACACCTGACAGACACATCCTGATGACTACTTGATAGTTTAGTGCACCATACTTTACGGCTTAGAATCGGGATTCCAATGAAGTTTTTTTGAACTCCATAAGACATATGAGATGTTCCAAGAGCTGAAATTGGGATTTCAGGCTCATGCCCGTGTTGAGAGGTATGAGACCTCTGACAAGTTCTTTTGCCAACAAGATGGAGGAGAATAGCTCAGCTAGTGAGCATGTGCTCAGAATGTCTGGGTGATACAATCACTTAAATCAAGTGGGAGTTAAACTTCCAGATAAGATAGTGATTGATAGAGTTCTCTAGCCACTATCACTAAGCTACTAGATCTTCGTGATGAACTATGACATGCAAGGGATGGAGTTGATCCCGGAGCTGTTCGCGGTGCTTAAGACCGCAAAAGGTAGAAATCAAGAAGGAGCATCAAGTGTTGATGGTTTGACAAGACCACTGGTTTCAAGAAGGGCAAGGGCTAGAAGGGAAACTTCATGGATGGCAAACTAGTTGCCGCTCTAGTGAAGGAACCCAAGGTTGAACCCAAACCCGAGACTAAGTGCTTCTATTATAAGGGGAACGGTCACTGGTAGCGGAATTACCCCAAATGCATGGTAGATAAGAAGGCTGGCAACTTCAACAAAATTTATACGTGTTATTAGTGTGTACCTCACTAGTACTCCTGGTAGCACCTGGGTATTGGATACCGGTTCAGTTGCTATTATTGGTGACTTGAAGCAAAAGCTGCGGACTAAACGGAGACTGGCTAAGGGCGAGGTGACGATGTGTGTTGAAAGTGTTTCCAAAGTTGATGAGATCACCATCACACGCTCCATCTGCCTTCGGGATTAGTATTGAACCTAGATAAATGTTATCAGGTGTCTGCGTTGAGCATGAATATGATTAGATCATTTTCATTGCAATACGGTCATTCATTTAAGTTAGAGAATAATGGTTATTCTGTTTACATGAATGATACCTTTCATGGTCATGCACCCTATGTGAATGGTTCATTGAATCTCGGTCGTGGTAATACACATGTTCACGCCAAAAGATGTAGAGTTAATAATGATAGTACCACTTTCTCGTGGCACTGCGCTTAGGTCATATTGGCGTAAGATGCATGAAGAAACTCCATGTCGATGGATGTTTGGAGTCACTTGATTTTGAATCGCTTGACACATGCAAGCCATGCCTCATGGGCAGGATGACTAAGACCCCACTTTTAGGTACAATGAAACGGGCAAGTGACTTGTTGGAAATCATACATGCTGATGCGTGTGATCCAATGAGAATTGAAGCGTGCGGTGGATATCGCTATTTTCTCATCTTCACTGACGATTTGAGTAGATATAGGTATATTTACTTAATGAAGCACAAGTCTGAAACGTTTGAAAAGTTCAAGCGATTTCAGAGTGAAGTTAAGAATCATCATAAAAAGAAGATCAAAATTCCTATGATCTGATCAATGAGAATATCAGAGTTATGAGTTTGGCAAACACTTAAGACATTGTGGAATTGTTTCACAGTTGAAGCCACCTGGAACACCACTAGGTTATGGTGTGTTCGGACGTCATAATCGAACCCTATGAGATATGGTGCGATCTATGATGTCTCTTACCAACCTACCGTTTTCATTTTGAGGTTATGCGTTAGAGACAGCTGCATTCACTTTAGATAGGACACCATATACGTCTGTTGATACGACATCGTATGAACATTGGGTTGGCAAGAAACCAAAGTTGTCGCTTCTTAATGTTTGGGGCTGCGATGCTTAAGGCTTCAGCCGGAGAAGCTCGAACCCAAAGTGGACAAACACATCTTCATAGGATACCCAAAGGTGACAGTTGGGTATACCTTCTATCTCAGATCCGAGGGCAAATTGTTTGTCACTAAGAACGGGTCCTTTCTCGAAAAGGAGTTTCTCTCGAAAGAATTGAGTGGGAGGAAGATAGAAGTTGATGAGGTTGTCGAACCTTTACTTCAACCAGAGAGTGATGCCACACAGAAAGATGTTTTCTGTGGAGCCTACGTCTGTTGAATAGGAAGTTAATGATAGTGATCATGAAGCTTCAGATCAAGTTGCTATCGAACCTCGTAGGTCGACAAGGATATGTACTACTCCTGAGTGGTACGGTAATCCTGTCTTAGATATCATGTTGTTAGACAACAATGAACCTACGAGCTATGAAGAAGCGATGGTGGGCCCGTATTTCGACAAATGGTTAGAAGCCATGAAATCCGAGATAGGATCCATGTATCAGAACAAAGTATGGACTTTGGTGGACTTGCCCGATGATCGGCAAGCCATTGAGATAAATGGATCTTTAAGAAGAAGACGGACGTGGGCGGTAATGTTACCGTCTATGAAGCTCGACTTGTGGGAAAGAGTCTTTTCACAAGTTCAAGGAGTCGACTACGATGAGAATTTCTCACCGTAGCGATGCTTAAGTCCGTCGGAATCATGTTAGCATTAGCTGTATTTTTCGATTATGAAATCTTACAGATGGATGTCAAAACAAGTTTTCTTACCAGTTTTCGTAAGAAAAGTTGTATGTGATACAATAAAAGGTTTTGTCGATCCTAAGGATGCTAAAAGGTATGCTGGCTCCAGCAATCCTTCTATGGACTAGAGCAAGCATCTCGGAATCGGAATATATGTTTTGATGGAGTGATCAAATCTTTTAAGTTTATACAAGGTTTGCTAGAAACTTGTATTTACAAGAAAGTGAGTGGGAGCACTACAACATTTCTGATAAGTATATGTGGATGACATATTGTTGATCCGAAATAATGTAGAATTTCTGGAAAGCATAAACGGTTGTTTGAAGAGTGTTTTTCAAAGGAAGACCTAGATAAAGCTGCTTACGTATTGGGCATCAAGATCTATAGAAATAGATCAAGACGCCTGATGATACTTTCAAAGAACGCACACCTTGACATGTTTTTGAAGGAGTTCAAAATAGATCAGTCAAGGAAGGGGTTCTTACCTGAGTTGTAAGGTGTGAAGTTGAGTAAGACTTGAAGATTGACCATGGCAGAAGAAAGAGGAAGGACGAAAGGTCGTCCCCTATGCTTTTGTCATAGGCTCTATATGGTATGCCATGCTGAGTACCGCACCAGATGTGTGCCTTGCCACATGTCTGGCAAGAGGGTACAAAGGTGATCTAGGAGTAGATCACCAGATAGCGGTCAAAATTATCCTTAGAGGAATAAGGAAATGTTTCTCGGTTATGGAGGTGATAAAGAGTTCGACATAAAGAATTACGTCGATGCAAGCTTAACACCTATCCGGATAGCTCTGAGTAGAGATACCGGATACGTATAATGGAGCAATAATTTGGAATAACTCCAAGTGGAACGTGGTAGCAGCATCTACGATATAAAGTTTTGCGAAATACATAGGGATCTGAATATGGCAAGATCCGTTGACTACAACCTCTCTCACAAGCATAACATGATCAAATCCAGAACTCTTTGAGTGTTTATCACATAGTGATGTGAACTAGATCATTGAGTCTAGTAGACTCTTGGATGTTGGTCACATGGCGATGTGACCTGTGAGTGTTAATCACATGGCGATGTGAACTAGATTATTGACTCTAGTGCAAGTGGGAGACTGTTAGAAATATGCCCTAGAGGCAATAATAAATTGGTTATTATTATATTTCCTTGTTCATGATAATCGTTTATTATCCATGCTAGAATTGTATTGATAGGAAACTCAGATACATGTGTGGATACATAGACAACACCATGTCCCTAGTAAGCCTCTAGTTGACTAGCTCGTTGATCAATAGATGGTTACGGTTTCCTGACCATGGACGTTGGATGTCATTGATAACGGGATCACATCATTAGGAGAATGATGTGATGGACAAGACCCAATCCTAAGCCAAGCACAAAGATCGTGTAGTTCGTATGCTAAAGCTTTTCTAATGTCAAGTATCATTTCCTTAGACCATGAGATTGTGCAACTCCAGGATACCGCAGGAGTGCTTTGGGTGTGCCAAACATCACAACGTAACTGGGTGGCTATAAAGGTACACTATAGGTATTTCCGAAAGTGTCTGTTGGGTTGGCACGAATCGAGACTGGGATTTGTCACTCCGTGTAAACGGAGAGGTATCTCTGGGCCCACTCGGTAGGACATCATCATAATGTGCACAATGTGATCAAGGAGTTGATCATGGGATGATGTGTTACAGAACGAGTAAAGAGACTTGCCAGTAACGAGATTGAACAAGGTATCGGGATACCGACGATCGAATCTCGGGCAAGTATCGTACCGCTAGACAAAGGGAATTGTATACGGGATTGATTAAGTCCTTGACATCGTGGTTCATCCGATGAGATCATCGTGGAGCATGTGGGAGCCAACATGGGTATCCAGATCCCGATGTTGGTTATTGACCGGAGAGTTGTCTCGGCCATGTCTGCATGACTCCCGAATCCGTAGGGTCTACACACTTAAGGTTCGATGATGCTAGGGTTATAGGGAAAGTATGTACGCAGTTACCGAATGTTGTTCGGAGTCTCGGATGAGATCCCGGACGTCGCGAGGAGTTCCGGAATAGTCCAGAGGTAAATATTGATATATAGGAAGTATGGTTTTGGCCACCGGAAGTGTTCCGGGCATCACCGGTAGTGTACCGGGACCACCGAAGGGGTCCGGGGGTCCACCGGGAGGGGCCACGGGCCCCGGAGGCATACATGGGCCAAGTGTGAGAAGGGACCAGCCCCTAGGTGGGCTGGGGCGCCTCCCCACCAAGGCCCATGCGCCTGGAGAGGAGAGGGAGCAAACCCTACGGGCAGATGGGCCCTAAGGCCCATGCCTGGTGCGCCTCCCTCTCCCCCTCCACTTGGCCGCCACCCCAGATGGGATTGGGGCTGCCGCCACCCCTAGGGTGGAAATCCTAGGTGGGGGCGCAGCCCTCCCTCTCCCCCTATATATAGTGGAGGCAAAGGGGCAGCCCAACACACATGAAGTTCCTCCCTGTTGGCGCAACCCTACCCCTCTCCCTCCTCGTCTCTCGTAGTGCTTGGCGAAGCCCTGTTGGAGTTCCGCGCTCCTCCACCACCACCATGCCGTCGTGCTGCTGCTGGATGGAGTCTTCCCCAACCTCTCCTTCTCCCCTTGCTGGATCAAGGCGTAGGAGACGTCACCGGGCTGTACGTGTGTTGAACACGGAGGTGCCGTCCGTTCGGCACTAGGATCATCAGTGATTTGGATCACGACGAGTACGACTCCATCAACCCCGTTCACTTGAACGCTTCCGCTTAACGATCTACAAGGGTATGTAGATGCACTCTCCTTCCCTCGTTGCTAGATTACTCCATAGATTGATCTTGGTGATGCGTAGAAAATTTTAATATTCTGCTACGATCCCCCACGGACCCTTACTTTTTTTGAGGGTTTGAGAGTTTAGGGGTTCTAGTCTTTGCGTTTCTTTGTTGCAACCCGGAAAAAAGCGGTTATTTTTGAGGGTTTGAGGGTTTAGGGGTACTACTAGTAATGCTCTAAGCGGTGCAAAGGCCAAAAGAGGGAACATGGCCAAGCACTACTTTTTCTCATGTAAAAGCATTTACACATTGCACACGTCAAATCTACCTCAAACGTTTGGACGGACGGCTCAATCACTGATTGACAAAAAAAAACATACACCTTAAATCGGTCTCAAACACCCGGAATGGCCAACGCCCCTCATATCCATCCAAAATATGGGGTGGATACGGGATGGCCCCTCATATCCATCCCAGATTCTGACCGACACTCTCGTTGTCAACATGGCGACAATAGATGCGGCGAATGCGATAGCGCGCGCTGCCGCTGAGGAGGAAGCCATCCACATCCGCATCTTAAAGAAGCGGCAGCAGAGGAACACACACGCCCTCGTCCTAGAGCAGAATCGACTGTCTATGCCATGGTCAGACTCACGCCAAGGAGGAGAAGGAGGGGACAGATGGGTTAGACAGCTCCGGCTAAGAGCAAATCTGGCTTGATCCATACTGTGTTTTTGACAGCTACTTCCGCGAGAAGGACGACAAGGGCGTCAGCAAGGGTAGCTATTGATGATCTTCTCCATAGCTAGTGTGTAGGTAGAAAATGCCAATCTTGGTAGTTTGATGGCATGTTTAGATGTAGTAGCCGGACGATGTGTATTGCATGGGACACATTTATGTTGCATGACTTTGTATGGATTTGAGGTATGCTAATTGAGACGTTTGGTTGTGAGAGGAAAAAACTAAGATGTGACCGGTCAGTGTCCGTGGACGTGTCCGGGCGCGTCCGCGGGTGTTTGAGGGACCTGATTTGCGAAGTCTGGCCGTAGATGCTCTAAAGAAAATTAGCATACCTTGCAGATGCTCCTCCTTGCAACTTGTTATCAATGTTTGTCAGTACATGATGGGGTCATTACCTTGTAGATGACAAATATCCTCTATGGCTACATTTGTCAGAATAATCCATCGTCATCAAAGGGAACAAGAGATCTCACTTTGCAATGCGTCAAGAGAATGTGGAAAGAGCTTTTGGTGTGCTTTAGAAGCGCTTTGTCATTATTTGGGGCCGTGTCGAGTACTGGAATCCCAAGGTCCTATGGTAAATAATAGTACATGTTGCATCATGTTACATAACATGAGAGATCCACCTTCAATGGGAATCCTGTTGAGCCGGAGCACGATGCAGATAGGATACAGAGGTTCCTCGTAGCGCATCAAAGCATCAGAACCGAGAAGTTCATACGTAGCTCCAAAATGATTTTGTTGACTATATGTGGCTACTCCATAGCAGTTCGTATTTGTGCCTTTACCATGCTCATTACTTTATTTGAACCCTTTCGTGTGTTTAGCTTACACCTCCACGAATGTGATTTTCATCGTGAAGTTTTGCATGCGCGTGGAAAAAACATCTATGTTTCTTGCCAAAAAAGTTCAAAATTATTTTTTATTGCCATTTTTTGGAATATAATGTTTATTCGAGCTCATAAACTTGACAAGTAATTTGGCAGGTCCAGAAATTTGTGAGGTACTTTCACTTCCACACTTTGACCACCTTTTCCAGGCGAGGCAATATATGAGTTACTTCATGTCATCTACATTTTTGCACACATATTAAAACTTGTTCCAAAACAAGGTTCCGTTTATTTATTCCATCAGTCGATCGTAAACATGGAGTACACGACTTATGTAGAACAACGTGGCTTTTTATTGTCTTGGCACACTTGAGTCCATCTGCGTGCATTTGATCTCGTCATCCTCCCCGTGAGGTCAACACGCTCTTCCCTTGCACGGTAGGACGAGGTGGGGAGGGGGCGGAACTGCAGGGATGTTGGGCGCGTTGAGCAACACCTTCTCTTCCCTGATGCCATGGCTGGGTTTATGTTCCCCTGGCCAAGATGAAGATTAAGTTTCTTGCACCTCTTATCAATAGCAGCTAATTAACCAAGCTAAGTAATGTAGTATCTACTTATAAGGAGATGACTGACCGTCGGAAGGGCCGGAGACGCTCGTAACCAGTAGAGACGATGACGCAGTAGTCATTGGATCCGCCGTCGGGGTCGCCATGTGGACGAGCTGGCTCATGGCCAGGAGGACGACCGCCAGCTTCATCGCTGCTGCTCTTGTGCCCGCCATTTTCCTTCTCGGTTGGTTCTTGCAACTTGCAGGCGACAGAGGCGCCGCTACTTATACTAGTGGAGGGATCGGTAATCGCACCTAATTTGTTTTCTCTTCCAGAATAATCATAGCTATGCTTCAGAAGGCTACACCCGAGTCTCTCTCGATAGGTGGAATCAAAATCTAGTAGCCCGACGCGAGTGCTAAAACAGCATGTGCGGATGCTCCTTGCCGCACAAGTTATTTTGCCCCTGTTCAAGCAAGTGTTCACGCTTAATAAAAGTGTTCAATTGGTTTTAGGAACGTTCATATAATAGAAAACGTGTTCATGTATTTTTTTAAAGTACTGTCTAATCTTAAAAGAGTACACATTTTTTTAAATGTTCAGTTTGTTTAAAAATATATATTCATGCATTTTTTAAAAAGATCCAAATAATTAAAGCAAAAGTGTTTCACATATTCAAAAGGTGTAGGTGTAATCTTGAAATGTTCTCATGCATTCCCTAAAGTTTTCACATATTTTTTAAAAGTGTTCACGCATTTAAAATATATTTTTAAATTCGTAAAAAGGAACTATTATTTCTTCTAAAGAACAATAGCATAAAAATGTACCTTGGAGCCTTACCCTTTCCCCGTCCATGTAGAGAAAGGGCGACTTTTGGGCGACGCCGGGCAATCCACCTCGCCGCCGCCAAATCGGCGGGTTCCTCACCCTCTGGCAGCTGCTCCGGCAGCGGGAGGATGGGGCAACAACAACAACAACAACAACAACAACAACAACAACAAATCCAAGGCTTGTGTGGAGCAGCAGCGATGGCGCGCCGGCTATACGTCTTTGTCGTCGTCTTCGTCAATGGGGTGCTGGGGGCTTCAATGTAATTTTTTCTTGTCTCAGGACCTTTCTGTAAGAACCCTGTGCTAAATATCAACAGTTCTTTTCTTGCCAAAAAATAGCATAAAAATGCAAAACAAAAATAAACAAAAAATGTAAATGCAAAAGGACAAAAGTAGATCCTCCGGCTTTTGGGATGTGTCATTTTATTTATCACCTGCATGTAAACAATTTGTCACTTTATATATGAAGAATAAAGTCATATTGCTGTCAAAAAACATTTGTTTTGTCCGAGGACAAGAAACACATTGATTTGTTCTTAGGTTTTGTCTGATCGTGTAACGTTTCCATATTGTTTTTTCCCGTAAAAGGCTCCTTGCCCCGCTTTATTGATAAATCAACAACCATGATACAAGTCCAACCACAAACGAAAGTCTAAAAGAAGTCATGATACAAAAGAGAGAGAAGCTCACGATGTGGGCAACAACACAACACGCCCAAAATAAAAGATACAATCCTCAAGGGGGATAGGTGACCATGAGGAGACACGACACCAACTCCTTGTACTTTCTGGTCAGCTCGCCGACCGCCGATCTATCCCGACGACTATAGAGTGGTTTCCATAACTGCAAGAACCCACATAATTTATAAATAGCACCAGTGGCCATGACCGGTATACGTGCTCAATGACAAGCTTATTTCTAATACACCAAAGGGACCATGCCAAGGCCCCTAAATTCACCTACATCACTCTGTGTGTCCGTCCGTATATGCATTGGCCGCCATCACTGAACTGGAAGTTAGAGCAACTCTGACAAAGTTGCCGATCGCTATATTGCGTATGAAGCATGTTCAATATTTTTGGAGGCTGGACAAACGAGTGCAAATCAAGAGTCACTATATCTCAGCTTTCATATTTTTCTTACATATGTGATCCATGTGTCACTGGCTACATACCAATTCTCAAATTTCCGAGCTTCTACTTCGCTTCATCATCAACAAGCGGCAGCGAATGAGCTCGACCCCGTCGGTCATGGACGTGGCGGGGACAAGGACAACCACGAGCACGACGATGGTGTGAGGAAAACCATGATGACGATAATTTGGGAGGCGAGGTGCCGATTCTGGCGACAGCGATTCTCGAAACTATGTTAGGCATCTGACATCCACTGTTTTTAGTGAATGTCCCACCTAATGCATACTATACTTTTGAACAACAACAACAACAACAACAACAACAACAACAACAACAACAATCTCACTCCTCTAAATCGCCGACGAGGGCGGCGCCTCTTCTCCTTCAAGAGCGGCACCTAGTAAGGCCGTCGGGGGAGGTGTAAGCTATGGGCCGCATGGAGGAAGTAGAGGTTGTGGACGGAAGTGAGGGAAGTGGATGTTGTGGCCGGTGGGATATTAGCTACAGAAGACATGACGATGTCCTTTTTATAACCGTGTGTGATAGGGGGCGGAAAAACAGGCGCATAATAGTAGAAGAAAAATTTGGGGAAAACCAGGCGAGAAATGGCCACAAGCATTTGACACATGGACGGCCGCCGTTAATTGACATGCAGGAAAAGAGAGGAGTCGCACGGGAAGCTGGGGAGAAAGGTGAAATTTCCCTCTCTCACGAACAGTTGATGGATGGAGCTTAGAGGGTCACAAGGAAGGAGACGACAACCTAGGAAATTGCACGAATCACAAACTATTGTAGTTGATTTTGTGTAGAACACCTATCGTCCAGGTTTGTTGCACAAAATATCACCCATTGGTGTAATCCGTTGCAGTAAGCTCCAATGCATCATTTGACTATTTTAACATGATTCCTAATTAGTGGACTCTGTTTGTAAGGGCAGACGTAATAAAGAAAAACCATATGGCATTAGCGGGCCAAGAAAAACTGCTAATATCCGCAATTTTAGTCGCCCGTTACAACTTATTTTAAACTTAACATTTAAAACAAATCCAAAAACCAGGAAATCATACATATATCTAGTACTGATTTGATAACTATTTAGCTTACTTTCACGTGTTTTAGAGATATTGGCAGTTTGCTGACACAATTGATTTTTGTTCAGTATTCAATGTTTTCAAGAAAAACAGAAAAAGCCATCAAATAATATGTGAACCAAGTTTTGATTTGGTGACTCATTTTGAGCGTAGTTTTGAGAGATATTAGACTTGTTTTCGGTCCATGCCGACTAACTTTGCATGTTTTTTTTTTTGCCACATGTACACAAGCAGAATCCATGTGTTAGAGACCATGTGGACAGAATCAAATTATGTATTAGACCTAGCTACAACAGATTATTACATGTTCTGTGCAAATTTGACCCCAAATATTTGATGGTTTGTGCAATTTTCTCGACGACGGCTTCGATCAGAAGACCACCCGCAGGCTGTCTCTGCCTGATTTGTTTACTCTGCTTCTCTGGTCCTCCCCATGCAGTCTAGCAGTGGAACAGAGCAACCGCTTGACCTTTCCATTCCAGGTCCGGACGAACCTCCGTTCTGTCTCCGGTTGTCAGGCAGGCAGGCCGCAGGCCGCGTTGCCGTTTGCTGAAGGCACGCTACCTGCTCGACGGTTGGCACTGCGCACTAGTATTGGCATACGATTTCTCCTCTGTTTCTTGCACGACACAGCTTCAGTTGGGCTGACAAAAGCTTCTTCGACCATGTATCTCCCTTTTCAACTTATGTAGAAGTCCCACACTGCTACTAGAGTTCATAAACTTGACAAGTAATTTTTCGCAGGTCTGGAAACTGGTTTAGTAGTTTCAAATCCACAATTTGAACACTTGTTGCAGGCGAACGAAATATAAAAAAGAGTGCTCTTATTTTATTCCATCAGTCGATCATAACGATCGAGGACAATACAGAGGAAGCTAGGGACATTTTTATTGCCTTCGTCACTTCGAGCTCCAGCTGCACTTCACTTGGTGCTCCACATGAGGTGAGGTTAGCACTTAGCAGGTTCTTCCCTTGCACGGTAGGATGAGGTGGGGAGGAGGCGGAGGGACAGGGATGCTTGGCTTGGCCGCATCCAGCAGCACCTTCTCTGCCCTGATGCCAGGGCTGGGTTTAGAAATGACTCCCCCTGGTCAAGACAAAAATTAACTATCTCAGTTTCTTGCACCTCTTATCAATAGCTAGCTAATCAACCAAGATAATTACTAGTAGTATCAACTTGAGAAGATGACTAAGACTGACCAGAAGGGTAAACGCTGGTAACCAGCAGAGACGATGCAGTCGTCGGATCCGCCGTTGGCGTCGCCATGTGGACGAGCTGGCTCATGGCCAGGAGGACGACCGCCAGCTTCATCACTGCTGCTCTTGTGCCCGCCATTTTCCTTCTCGTTTTCTTCTTGCAGTTGCAGGAGACTGAAGCTGCTACTTATATAGTGGAGGGATCGACAGTTCTACCTAAATTTTTTATTTTTCAGAACAATCATAGTAAGTTACGAGTCTCTTTCTATTTCTATAGGTGGAATCAAAATCTAGTAGCCCGACACGAGTGCTAAAGCAGCATGTGCAGACGATGATCCTTGCCGGACTAGTTGTTTTTGCCCCTGTCCAGTAAGTGTTCAATCTTTTTTCAAAAACAGTAACTTGATTAAAAGGTGTTCACTTTTTTAAAATGTTAATACTATAATATAAAATACATTCATGTATTTTAAAGCATTTTTTATTTTAAAAAGTGTGCATATTTTCCAATGGTTCATGCATTTCTAAAAATATTCAAATGATTAAAATAATGTGTTTGCGCATATTCGAAAAATGTACGTGTAATCTTGAAATGTGTTAACGCTAGAGAATCTTGAAATGTGTAAATGTACGTGTAACTTGTAGCAAGTCTCTTTCGATAGGTGGAATCAAAATCTAGTAGCCTGCTACGAGGGCCGAAACAGAACATGCAGATGATAATAGTTTTGTCCAATGTTCGAGACTAGGAGACTTATGTTAGACTTTTTACTTATTAATAATTATGGCCGTATGCATCGTTTTGATACAGAGGTTGAGGCGAGCCCTCTTTTTTAAAAAAAAAAATTGTTTTGTCTAAGGATAACAAGCAAATCGATCGGTTAAGGACCAACTAAAGTTTGTCAGCCTTCGTCGACTGTCCATATGGACCATATTGTGGCCGCGAGCTCTGGTCTGGAAGTTACGGTGTAGTGTACTGGTGCTTCTGAACTCCGGTTTTGCACATGAAAACAAGAGGAATATGACAGAAAAAGCAAAATTTCCTCGCCTTTGCTTTATAAATCATATTTTTCTTTTCTTTGCTAAAATGGCATACCTTTGATTGTTTGTTAGACAAAATACTCCATTTTTCCTGTTTGGACCCACCTGTCATATCTGCGAACAATTTTGCCATGTGCTACGGCTCGGTCCGAATTATCAGAGACAGATGTCTTCGTACTCAGCTCATATGTGCAAACACGTAGTACCTGGGAAGTCCTATAGCGAGCAAAGCGTTTATGTTTTTTTTTTGACAACGATACATAGCTTTGTTCAAACATTATTCAAGATTGATAGTATTAGAGGTACAATGCTTCGTATCATAGCTTGTAACAGTAGAATAAAAAATAAAAATAAACGCAAAACAAAAATAGAAAAAATAAAGCAGGGGAAACCATCAAGAACCAAACACTAACAGTAAAGAATCAGGATTGTCGGGAAAAGGTAAAAGAAAACTATAGAAAACCGCCCGATTCAAACACGATGGAGCCACGTGCTACTGGACCGGCCCATGCCAGCTAATGTGTAGGTGATTGTGCAGTATGATATACTCCCTCCGGTTTTAAAATATAACGTGTATTAATTTTTGAGAAGTCAAACTTCTTTATCTTTGAGCAAGTTTATGAAGAAAATATCGGTATCCACAATACCAAGCCAAGATCATCATATTCATCTTGAAATATGTTTTCATATTTTATTTAATTGGTATTGTAGATTTGTTTTATAAAGTTGACCAGACATATCAAAGTTTGACTTTTATGAAAACTAATACACCTTATATTTGAAAATAAAGGAGGTGGCTTTACATGCCCCGGGAATGTATCCGGTGCATCCACACTTGTGGTGCTACCGGTGCACCGGATGCCATAGAATGTTTTAAAAAATTGGAAAAACATCTAGCACGTTAACGCTGCATCAATGTATGATGTCACAAAATTTCGTATAAAAATTTGGAATATTTTTTGAGATACAAAAATGATAAATTTGACACCAGTGTGATAATGGGCCAAATCTAAACCCCAAGTTATATTACGTACTATTTAGTGTTGAATTTTTCATTTTTTGTTTGTTGAGTTATGTTTTGAATTTTGACTTGAAATTTTGTGACAACCTACATTGGTGTTGTGTGAGTGTGCTGAATTTTTTTCCAATTTTTTAAAACATTTTAAAAGCACAATGCGAGTTCGGTGCGCCGGTAGCACCACAAGCTCTGGTGCACCAGATATTTTCCCTACATGCCCCGTCACCCACCATAAGCACCACTTGCAAAAAAATTCCTCAAATTAATCGTGCCCTTTTTCACAAACTATGAACTTTATTATTCTTCACAAATAGTGCAGTAACATAGGAAGATTTAAACTTGATATTTCTAATGACCTCTCTTCACCGAACAGCCAAGGAAAGAACAGAGGGAATGAAGTTGAGTTGCTATGTATCCCTGCATCTTCATATTCTACTCCAAACGGGTCGAGCCCAATTGGCGATTGATGGGCCGAATTGGTTGGAATAAAAATCGTAAACAGATGAGCCTGGTTTGCAATATAGATGGGTTTCAATAGCAAGTATAACTAATGACTAGAGAATGTTAATTTTATCTTCTTTGATGCCACAATAATAAAATGGTGCATATAATTTCAAACACAATCCTCCCTTGTTTTATTTATAACGAAGGAGCTAAAGTTTTTACCATACATGGTTAGTCAAACCTAAGACTACCACCAAATTCATAAATTTGGGAATCACACATAATTTTAAAACTACATGTATTTATAAACAATGGCCTCTCTTCTTTCTTTATAGGAATGGGTTAGAAATGTTGCCAGACGTGATTGCCCAAGACTATCTAATAACAAATGCATTTTATCTCAAAGCACAATGGTTATAAATGGGACTATGTGCCATTTGGCGGAACGAGTAATATAGTGTATTGTAATATGCGATATAGCCCCACGCACAACCCTGGGTGGATCACTCCTTCAACCTAGACAACAAAATAGAACAATAACAGCTTAGCCCACGTGAAAAAAGGCACATATCTTGAAGCATTACATCCAACGACAAGGAAGTTGAGTGAGCCATCGCTAAAAAAAATTAGAAAAATAAATAAAATTACATTTTTCAAGTCATTGGAAACATTTTAGTTACGTTGGGAAAAAACACCTATTGATAGAAGCACGTATGATTGTGTTAGAAACAAAAAATGATTAATTTAATTAAGTTTAGACTATTTAATCATATTTTGTGTTAGATTAGTAATTGTGTAAGTGCAATGCACGTTAATATTAAGCACGATATTAATTGTATTGCACATTGATATTAGGCAAGATATGGATTGCATGTTAATATTATGTAGGATATAATTACTTGGCTAGTTCTAGCGATGATATTAGACATGATATTAATTAGTGGTGGGTACCAAACATGTTGAGTTCTAGATATATTTAATGGTAAACATCTGAGCAACGGAGACCGTTGGAAAGATGTTGTTGAACAAGTGAGATTTGTTGGATACCTGCCCATAACTCACTCTTTTTTATATTCGTATAGATTAATAGAAATTCCATGCCCACCAAAAATATATTCAAGTCCTCCAGTTGGTCTTCCATGCCTCGATCTTTGAGTTCTTCCAGTCTTCGATCCTCCTTGAGTTTGCCTATTCAGATACAGTCGGGAGAGCTCCGGTGTAGATTCATGTTGTCTCCTTGGGGTAACAAGGTTAGGATTTCTCATTGTGCGTGCACGATGAGGAGATTTGGTGTGAGGTGCTTTAGATCGATTCAAGGGTTCGATTTCAGTGCGGCTCTGGAACACTGGTCCATAGGGGCACGTGCATGAAGACTAAGTTTTCATTGACAAGGTCAAGCTGCCCGGTAGGGGAGAGGCGACACCGGCATAGCGGTGGCTCCTCCTGGCAGCAGTAGTGACTGTTCGATGGTGCAGAGTCATTGATGTATTTTTTTATTATCTTTTAGGATCTTTGTAGTTCATTTGAACCTTTGCAATAGATTCAAATCTTTTCTGGATTATTTTCACAAAATAGAACAATTACGCAAAAAGGAAAAAAATAAATAAAGACTTTTTTTGAGCTTCAAAAGAGCTCACGATTGAGAAAAACAAGAAGAAAAACTCATGCGATACAACCCCAACCAACCGAAGAAAGCCCACCACACTCCGGTGAAGAAAAGCCCACCACACCATGGGCAGCGCTTTGTTGTTCTTTCATTTGTTTCTTTTTATTTATTTTTTACTTTGTTTATATTACGAAATATTCCAGACACATATATTTTTAAAACTAATTTAATTAAGCTTTAGATGTGCTCATCACACATTTTTAAAATTCATACAACATAGACAATTTTTTGCGCAATTTAAAAAATGTTTTTACCATTCAAAAAAACTATTTGCGATATTTTTAAAATGGCCATGTCTTTCAAAAAATGTTTGAGACATTTAGAAAAAGGTTAATATAATGTATAGAGAGTGATCACGTAATTTTGGAAAAATGTTTCATACCATTCAAAAAAGTGTTCGGCACATATGAAAAAGTAGTTCACATTTTTCAAATAATATATTTGTGATATTTTGTAAAAATATTTTTATAATGCAAGAAAAATATCCCTGTAATTTTAGAAATATATTTTGTACCATCAAAAAAATTGTTCATGAAATTTAAAACAGTGTTCATGTGTTTTTAGCAAAAGTGCATCACAGTTTGAAAATAATTATATAATGTAAAAATGTATGCATAATTTATTAAAAATGTTTCTTACCATTCCAATAAAATTCAAGTGCATTTGATTTTTTGGGGCATTTATTAGAAAAAATTGTTCAAGCTTGTATTAAAAAGTATTCACATGTATTCATAAAATGTTATGTGCGTATACAAAAAAAGTTACAATGTGTATTGAAAAAAGTCGACATGTATTTTAAAAAACAAAGAAAAAATACATGTAAAAACAAAAGAAGCAAATTAACAACATGGAAGGTTTTAAAAGCGGTCCGAACGGATACAGTGAACTTCCCCAAAACCGCTCCAGGGAGCTATAATGTTTGACTGGACCGTTTAGTAGTGCGTCAGAGGGTAGGCGGGGCTATGTCTCATGACAAGCAAGATATAGCCCCACGCACAACCCTTGACATGTCACTAAACGAGCCCAAACAACAAAACCGAACAACAACCGCTCAGCTCATGCAAAAAAAATCACAAATCTTGAAACACTCTATCCAATATCAGGGACAGGGAAGTTGACAACACTATGGAAAAAACAACAATTTGATAAAGCAGATCTATAGGTACCCTAAATATTGCACATCTAAGTCCTCTACCACTGATTTTACGTGTAGATTTGATCTGGTATTTTCTTTTCTTTTCCTTTTTATGTTTGATCCAGTCACTTAGATGTGCAATAATTATACCAGATCTAAATGTGCGTTAGACAAACCCAAACAACGAACACTTCTCAAGTTATTGGAATTTATTTATTTTTTGCATTGGAAGCATATTCGCTTGTTGACAGAAGCACAAATTGTTGTGTTAGAAACAAAATAAGTAATATAATTATTTTTACATAGTTTAACCAGATTATATGCTAGATTAACACAAATTTCATGTACACTGAAAGGAAATTCTCTAGTTGAAAAAACTGGTTTCAGATTCTTTAGGGACAAAAGAAATACTGGTTGGGTTCAAATGAATTTGAATAGTATAGGAAGAGGAAAGCAAAAAAGCCATGATGGATGAGATTGCAATTATATCTGAAATGGTTTATGGGACCAATTATTTCCTGGGAATAAAACGAAACTACTTAGAGTTTGGGAGACGTCTGCATGCTTTCAATCGAATTCAATGACTGCGATATGGTATTCGGGTATATTATTTTAGCGTTATGTGTTGTCTTCTCTCTTCCCAAAATATTCTTGT
>NC_041382.1:724553839-724592310 GCF_002162155.2 Triticum dicoccoides | reverse complement strand
TTTCATGTGTGTGTGTGGGTGGGTGGGGGGGGGGGGTGTGGCTCCCAGTAGCAAATGTTCCCGTGTGAACAGTAACGTGAAAAAATAGCAAATGTTTCCAAAAAATTCTGAATTTTTTTTGTAGATGTTCATGTTAGTGTCGCAAGCATGCTTGACAATTTTCATGCAAAATGGAGTAGCAGTGTTTTGTCCGTGAATTAAACAAATTTGGGGTGACATTTGGTGTTCAATGTGTTTTTTTTGCACAAGCCAAAATGCTTAACCTTTTTGCCTCAAAATTTGCAGGTAGCATTTGGATGTGACTAAGAACACATACAAATTTTGTCTTGATTTTACATTTCAGAAATTATTTTTGTGCCCGGGAGCACGTGCTACCGGGAGCCAAATTGAATTTCCAGTATTTCATGTGTTACAGAACATATAAAAACATTTAAAATATTTTTTGGTTGTTTGTTTCATGTGTTATTTCTCTATCAGGGTAATAATTTGATCATTTAACTGAAAATTCATGGTATTACAATGGTGAACGTATGAATTTGGCAGTTTCATAAAATTATTAGGATACATGAGATTACAATATATGGTATCATTGGAGTTAAAAGCAATTGTTAGGGGATAATTTTTATAAGGGAGTCCTTATGGAGCTTTCTCGACTCCTCCTTCGTTGGCGGTGTAATAATTTGTGTTGAAACAATATAATACGCATGCCCATTGCAATGCCCGGGCAATTAACTAGTAATAGTAGTTGATGTAAAAAGAACTAGTAATAGTAGTACATGTGGTTTTAGCGTTTTGTGTTGCCTTCTCTCCTCCCAAAATATTCCTGCCGCCAACAAGGTTAATCTCCTCTCCCGTCAACCTCCGGCGTCGCTCCGACACGGTGCGGGAGGGGAGGGTATCCCTGCCACTGTTGTCTTTTTAAAATCAGCACAAAAACAAATCCACATAAAAGAAATATGTGCCAACACGTCTTTCATAGTTGAGTGATAACATTGTGGGCTTATTAATTTCGAGGAGTTTTCTCATCGAAATGACTATAGACTCCTGATGTAGTTACACAAATTCATATCCTCGGTGGCTAGCTAACTACAGCGTCAACAGCTTCGTTACATCTAGAGTGATTGCGCACTGCACACCAAACTCGAAGTTCTCGGCGTCGAACGGAGATTTCACGCCTGCCTTGAGGAACTCGTCATCGCAATATTGGGGGATGTCCAGCGCGGAGCTGAGGCTTGTCACCGCGTCTCCCAAGTTGCCCGACGAGATGCCCTTGGCAGCCTTGTCGAACAGGCCCACGGCCCCGGAGTACATATTGTCGCAGTAGGCGATGACCTGCTGGATCATCTGATCCTTTTCCCCGGCCTTCAGGGTGGTGATGCGCTTGCGGGTGTCCATGGCCGTTGCACTGGCGATCCCAGTGGCGATGATGGCGAGGCCGCGCTTGTCCGCAGTGGCGCTATCCCTGTTGGCCTTGAAGAACTCGATGCAGATGTCGTAGGTGTCAGCGCCGCCGAAGCGCTTGCACGTGTCTTGTAGGACGGAAGCAGTGGACGAGGCAAGAAGCATGAGGAGTGTGAGAAGCGAGAGAGCTTGGGATGGCCTCATGGTTTTGCTGCTACGACTTTTCTTGGGTTTCTGAGATGTTATCTGTGTTGAGATTGATCTATCAAACTGTAAGTGGATGGTATATATAGAAGATTGTCATCTAGAACAATAAGCACAGATATATATCAATGAATTCCGAAGGACCTTGGCAGAACAATAAAAAATGGCTACTATTAATTAACATTTATTGCTTGCTTATCTATCAATAAATATTTGATACTTATAGTATTGATCAAATTAGTGTAAAACGAACGGTCCAGATTTAAACCATAGAATGGAGACTTATAAGATCTTTCCAGATTGTAGTCATTACTCGGTTCCAATATATGCAGCGGGCGGCATACAAATGTACCGTATGAAGCTTCGCTGTGGACAAGCCATTAAGGTCTACCCACAAAAAAAAAAAGATAAGCCATTAAGGTCAAAGCTTCTTCAACCATCCTCTCTTTTCAATTTATGTACAAGCGCCACTAGAGTCCATAAACTTAACGAATATTGGCAGGAGCGGGAACCTGTGACGCTTCCACAATTCGAACACCTATTGCAGGCAAAACGGTTGAGTATATATGGTACTACCTCCGTTTCGGTGAATAAGTCATTCGCGTAGTTCTAGGTCGACGATTTAATTATTTAAATATGTATTATATGTGACAAAAAATATATATTTAAAAACTACATCCGTGTAGAAATCCAGTGATATACTTTTCATGACATATAACACATATTTAATTCCTCAAATCGATGACCTAGAACTACGCGAATGACTTATTCACCTAGACGGAGGTAGTATGTGCATATTGTGTATTGAGCCCGCCTCCTAGTTTGTTGTATAGTTGAGGTTCGTGGCCTACCTTTGTACATCATATATACGTGCCTATGCACGAAGAGCAATACATCGTGCAATCATAATCTCATACATGGTATCAGTTTCCTAGGTTTATTTCTCGCTTCCACATCCGCCGTCGCTGCCGCCGCGCGTCTCCTTCGCGCCGCCGTTGCTGTCGCACGTCTCCTCTGCCCCGCCGCCGCCGCGCGTCTCCTCCATGCCGCCGCCGCCGCCTCGCCGTCGCCGCTTCTACCCGATCCTTCCGCCTGCCCACAGTCTCCAGCCGCCGGCCGCCACGCTTCTTCTCTTGACCGACGCTGCTCTCCGGTGCCTTCACCATGGCAGGTCCTGCTCTTGCGCCACGGGCTGTCCCGTCTCATCCACAGGTCTGCGTGCTGCTGCTATCCGCAGGTCCGCCGGTGATCAGAATCACGTGGATTTGTTGATTCCTTTATTACGAGTTCCACTTGATCTATTGAAGCCTCGTCTCAAGATCTGGAAACCCGCTTTTGTTCCCGTCTTGGTCGTTCGTGCACATAGCACATATCCGCAGGAGCACTTCATCTCGAGCCATCCCATCCGCAGCTCCCGTCCATCGCCCGCCCTTCGCGCCTCGCTAGCCACGCGCATTGCCAGGTCGCTGCTGCCGCGTGTATCGCCCGCCAGGCGGCATCTCCCCCGCGCGCGCTCCACTTCGGCCGTCTGCCAGACCCGATGGCGTCCTTTGTCGTCCCGCCGCTGGCGCCCTACGGCGTGGCCGCCAGCTCTGGCGCATCCGGCGTCGCCCCGCCAGCCCGTCCCGACTTGCCGCCCGGCTCGGCTCCGCTGCACCCGCTGGCGTACGTCAGCGCCCCGTCGTCGGCGCCGACTCTGCCCGTCACCCCTTTGTTGTTGCGTGAGGTGTTCGACGCGCCCATCTATGAGGCTCCCGGGTACTGTTGGGGGTCATCAGCAGGCTAACACTCACCCGCTGGGCTGCAGCCAGACGGCGCCCCGCACCTACAGCATCTGTTAGCGGGCCAGCAGGATTTTCCGGCGGGCCATCCGGCCTACCCGGCACCGCATTCGCAGTTAGGGCTGCTTCCCATACCGTTTGGAGAGTACCCACCGCCGCTGCCGAGCGGTGGCTATGGACTCCCAATGGCATCTCTGTCCCCCTCGCCGGCCCTGCCGCCGGTGCCCTGGGACCCGGTGCTCCTTCCCGTACTACATGTCGCTCCTACGTCGAACAACTACACCGAGGTGTTGATTGGTACATGGACACCGGGGCTACGGCTCACATGTTTGCTCATCCTAGTAATCTTGCCTCCTTCACTCCCGTCACCACCGATCGCCGCATCATTGTTGGCGACGGTTCCACACTCCCTATCACACATGTCGGGCACACTTCTTTTCCATCCAATTCCATGCCCATTACTTTGTCTAACATACTTGTATCACCTCATCTTATTAAGAACCTTGTTTCCGTTCATCGTTTAACTCGTGAAAATTCTGTTACTGTTGAATTTGACGAGCTTGGGTTTTGTGTCAAGGACGCTCGAACCAGGATGGTACTTCACCGATGTGACAGCCTCGACGAGCTCTATCCGGTGCATTCGTCGTCCACCTCCACCACCTTACCGGTTGCTCTCTCCGCCGGCGTCGATCTCTGGCACGCTCGTTTGGGTCATCCCAACCCCGTCACACTTCGTCATATTCTTAGGAGTTTCAGTTTCAGTTGCCATAAGATAGAGGATCACACCTGTCATGCCTGTCGTGTTGGCAAACATGTTCGTCTCCCGTTTAATAACTCCACCACCATAGCTTCTTTTCCTTTTCAGTTGATTCATAGCGATGTGTGGACCTCTCCGGTTCCTAGTAATTCGGGCTATTTTGTTGGGGAATGTAGCAGAAATTCAAAATTTTCTACGCATCACCAAGGTCAATCTATGGAGTAATCTAGCAACGAGGGGAAGGAGAGTGCATCTACATACCCTTGTAGATCGCTAAGCGGAAGCGTTCAAGTGAACGGGGTTGATGGAGTCGTACTCGTCGTGATCCAAATCACCGATGATCCTAGTGCCGAACGGATGGCACCTCCGTGTTCAACACACGTACAGCCCGGTGACGTCTCCTACGCCTTGATCCAGCAAGGGGAGAAGGAGAGGTTGCGGAAGACTCCATCCAGCAGCAGCACAATGGCGTGGTGGTGGTGGAGGAGCGTGGTACTCCAGCAGGGCTTCGCCAAGCACTGCAAGAGACGAGGAGGGAGAGGGGTAGGGCTGCGCCAAGAAGGAGATGTTCTCGTGTGTATGGCAGCCCAAAACCCCACTATATATAGGGGAAAGGGAGGGGCTGCACCCCCACCTAGGTTTCCACCCCTAGGGGTGGCGGCCAGCCCTAAACCCATCTAGGGTGGCGGCCAGCCCTAAACCCATCTAGGGTGGCGGCCAGCCCTAAACCCATCTAGGGTGGCGGCCAAAGGGGGGGAGAGGGGAAACTTGCCCCCCAAGCTAGGTGGAGGCGCCCCCTCCCCAAACCCTAGGCGCCTTGGGCCCTTGTGGGGGGGGGGAGGGCGCACCAGCCCACCTGGGGCTGGTCCCCTCCCACACTTGGCCCATGCAGACCTCCGGGGCTGGTGGCCCCACTTGGTGGACCACCGGGACCCTCCCGGTGGTCCTGGTACATTACCGATAAAACCCGAAACTTTTCCGGTGACCAAAACAGGACTTCCCATATATAAATCTTTACCTCCGGACCATTCCGGAACTCCTCGTGACGTCCGGGATCTCATTCGGGACTCCGAACAACATTCGGTAACCACGTATATCTATTCCCTATAACCCTAGCGTCATCGAACCTTAAGTGTGTAGAAATTCTCATCGTAGTCAACATGATTCCGACGGACTTAAGCATCGCTACGGGTGAGAAATTCTCATCGTAGTCAACTCCTTGAACTTGTGAAAAGACTCTTTCCCACAAGTCGAGCTTCATAGACGGTAACATTACCGCCCACGTCCATCTTCTTCTTAAAGATCCATTTATCTCAATGGCTTGCCGATCATCGGGCAAGTCCACCAAAGTCCATACTTTGTTCTGATACATGGATCCTATCTCGGATTTCATGGCTTCTAACCATTTGTCGGAATACGGGCCCACCATCGCTTCTCCATAGCTCGTAGGTTCATTGTTGTCTAACAACATGATATCTAAGACAGGATTACCGTACCACTTAGGAGTAGTACATATCCTTGTCGACCTACGAGGTTCGATAGCAACTTGATCTGAAGCTTCATGATCACTATCATTAACTTCCTATTCAACAGACGTAGGCGCCACAGAAAACATCTTTCTGTGTTGCGTCACTCTCTGGTTGAAGTAAAGGTTCGACAACCTCATCAAGTTCTATCTTCCTCCCACTCAATTCTTTCGAGAGAAACTCCTTCTCGAGAAAGGACCCGTTCTTAGTGACAAACAATTTGCCCTCGGATATGAGACAGAAGGTATACCCAACTGTCACCCTTGGGTATCCTATGAAGATGTGTTTGTCCGCTTTGGGTTCGAGCTTCTCCGGCTGAAGCCTTAAGCATCGCAGCCCCAAACATTAAGAAACGACAACTTTGGTTTCTTGCCAAACCATATTCTTACGACGTCCTCTCAACGGACTTAGATGGTGTCCTATCTAAGGTGAATGCAGCTGTCTCTAATGCATAACCTCAAAATGAAAACGGTAGATCGGTAAGAGACATCATAGATCGCACCATATCTCATAAGGTTCGTTTATGACGTCCGGACACACCATTACCCTGTGGTGTTCCAGGTGGCTTCAACTGTGAAACAATTCCACAATGTCTTAAGTGTTTGCCAAACTCATAACTCAGAAATTCTCATTGATCAGATCGTAGGAATTTGATCTTCTTGTTATGATGATTCTTAACTTCACTCTGAAATCGCTTGAACTTTTCAAACGTTTCAGACTTGTGCTTCATTAAGTAAATATACCTATATCTACTCAAATCGTCAGTGAAGATGAGAAAATAGCGATATCCACCGCACGCTTCAATTCTCATTGGATCACACACATCTGCATGTATGATTTCCAACAAGTCACTTGCCCGTTTCATTGTACCTGAAAACGGGGTCTTATTCATCCTGCCCATGAGGCATGGCTCGCATGTGTCAAGCGATTCAAAATCAAGTGACTTCAAACATCCATCGACATGGAGTTTCTTCATGCATCTTATGCCAATATGACCTAAGCGGCAGTGCCACAAGAAAGTGGTACTATCATTATTAACTCTACATCATTTGGCTTGAACATGTGTATCACCACGATCGAGATTCAATGAACCTTCACATAGGGTGCATGACCATGAAAGGTATCATTCATGTAAACAGAATAACCATTATTCTCCAACTTAAATGAATGACCGTATTGCAATGAACATGATCTAATCATATTCATGCTCAAAGTAGACACCTGATAACATTTATCTAGGTTCAATACTAATCCCGAAGGCAGATGGAGCGTGCGATGGTGATCTCATCAACTTTGGAAATACTTCCAACACACATCGTCACCTCGCCCTTAGCTAGTCTCCGTTTAGTCCGTAGCTTTTGCTTCAATTCACCAGTAATAGCAACTGAACCGGTATCCAATACCCAGGTGCTACCAGGAGTACTAGCGAGGTACACATTAATAACACGTATATACTTTGTTGAAGTTGCCAGCCTTCTTATCTACCATGCATTTGGGGTAATTCCGCTACCAGTGACCGTCGCCTTACAATAGAAGCACTTAGTCTCGGGTTTGGGTTCAACCTTGGGTTCCTTTACTGGAGCGGCAACTGGTTTGCCATCCATGAAGTTTCCCTTCTAGCCCTTGCCCTTCTTGAAACCAGTGGTCTTATTAAACCATCAACACTTGATGCTCCTTCTTGATTTCTACCTTTTGCGGTCTTAAGCACCGCGAACAGCTCAGGGATCAACTCCATCCCTTGCATGTCATAGTTCATCACGAAGATCTAGTAGCTTAGTGATAGTGGCTAGAGAACTCTATCAATCACTATCTTATCTGGAAGTTTAACTCCCACTTGATTTAAGTGATTGTAGCACCCAGACATTCTGAGCACATGCTCACTAGCTGAGCTATTCTCCTCCATCTTGTTGGCAAAAGAACTTGTCAGAGGTCTCACACCTCTCAACACGGGCATGAGCCTGAAATCCCAATTTCAGCTCTTGGAACATCTCATGTGTTGTATGGCATTCAAAATGTCATTGGAATCCCGATTCTAAGCCGTAAAGTATGGTGCACTAAACTATAAAGTAGTCATCAGGATGTGTTTGTCAGGTGTTCACAACATCCACAGACGACGTTGTAGGGGTTTGCACATCGAGCGGTGCATCAAAGACGTAAGCCTTCTGTGTAGCAGTGAGGACACTCCTCGGACTACTGACCTAGTCCGCATCAGTGCTTACAATATCTTTCAACTTAATCTTTCTCTAGGAACATATTGAAACAGGGAGCTACAACATGAGCTATTTATCTACAACATATTTGCAAAGACAATTTAGACTATGTTCATGATAATTGCGTTCATTTAATGAACTCCCACTCAGATAGACATCCCTCTAGTCATCTAAGTGAAACATGATCTGAGTCAACTAGGCCGTGTCCGATCATCACGTGAGACGGACTAGTCAACATCGGTGAACATCTCATGTTGATCGTATCTTCTATACGACTCATGTTCGACCTTTCGGTCTTCTGTGTTCCGGGGCCATGTCTGTACATGCTAGGCTCGTCAAGTCAACCTAAGTTTTTTGCATGTGTCCCGAGGCCATGTTTGTACATGCTAGGCTCGTCAACACCCGTTGTATTCGAACGTTAGTATCTATCACACCCGATCATCACGTGGTGCTTCGAAACAACGAACCTTCGCAATGGTGCACAGTTAGGGGGAACACTTTTCTTGAAATTTTAGTGAGGGATCATCTTATTTAAGCTACCGTCGTTCTAAGCAAATAAGATGTAAAACATGATAAACATCACATGCAATCAAATAGTGACATGATATGGCCAATATCATTTTGCTCCTTATGATCTCCATCTTCGGGGCTCCATGATCATCGTTGTCACCGGCATGACACCATGATCTCCATCATCGTGTCTTCTTGAAGTTGTCTCATCATCTATTACTTCTACTACTATGGCTAACGCTTTAGCAATAAAGTAAAGTAATTACATGGCGTTTATGTTGACACGCAGGTCATAAATAAATTAAGACAACTCCTATGGCTCCTGCCGGTTGTCATACTCATTGACATGCAAGTCGTGATTCCTATTACAAGAACATGATCAATCTCATACATCACATATATCATTCATCACATCCTTTGGCCATATCACATCACAAGGCATATGCTGCAAAAACAAGTTAGACATCCTCTAATTGTTGTTGCAAGTTTTTACGTGGCTGCTATAGGTTTCTAGCAAGAACGTTTCTTACCTACGCCAAAACCACAACGTGAATTGCCAATTTCTATTTACCCTTCATAAGGACCTTGTTCATTGAATCCGATCTGACTAAAGTGGGAGAGACAGACACCCGCTAGCCACCTTATGCAACTAGTGCATGTCAGTCGGTGGAACCGGTCTCACGTAAGCGTACGTGTAAAGTTGGTCCGGGCCGCTTCATCCCATATTGCCGCCGAATCAAGATAAGACTAGTAACGGCAAGATAATTGACAATATCGACGCCCACAACTACTTTGTGTTCTACTCGTGCATAGTAACTACGCATAGACCTAGCTCATGATGCCACTGTTGGGGAACGTAGCAGAAATTCAAAATTTTCTACGCATCACGAAGATCAATCTATGGAGTAATCTAGCATCGAGGGGAAGGAGATTGCATCTACATACCCTTGTAAATCGCTAAGCGGAAGCGTTCAAGTGAACGGGGTTGATGGAGTTATACTCGTCATGATCCAAATCACCGATGATCCTAGTGCCGAACGGACGACACCTTCATGTTCAACACACGTACAGCCCGGTGACGTCTCCTACGCCTTGATCCAGCAAGGGAAGAAGGAGAGGTTGGGGAAGACTCCATCCAGCAGCAGTACAACGGCGTGGTGGTGGTGGAGGAGCGTGGTACTCCAGCAGGGCTTCGCCAAGCACCGCAAGAGACGAGGAGGGAGAGGGGTAGGGCTGCGCCAAGAAGGAGATGTTCTTGTGTGTATGGCAGCCCAAAACCCCACTATATATAAGGGAAAGGGAGGGGCTGCGCCCACACCTAGATTTCCACCCCTAGGGGTGGCGGCCAGCCCTAAACCCATCTAGGGTGGCGGCCAAAGGGGGGGAGAGGGGAAACTTGCCCCCCAAGCTAGGTGGAGGCGCCCCCTCCCCAAACCCTAGGCGCCTTGGGCCCTTGTGGGGGTGGGGTGGGGGGCGCACCAGCCCACCTGGGGCTGGTCCCCTCCCACACTTGGCCCATGCAGCCCTCCGGGGCTGGTGGCCCCACTTGGTGGACCACCGGGACCCTCCCGGTGGTCCCGATACATTACCGATAAAACCCGAAACTTTTCCGGCGACCAAAACAGGACTTCCCATATATAAATCTTTACCTCCGGACCATTCCGGAACTCCTCATGACGTCCGGGATCTCATCCGGGACTCCGAACAACATTCGGTAACCACATATATCTATTCCCTATAACCCTAGCGTCATCGAACCTTAAGTGTGTAGACCCTACGGGTTCGGGAGTCATGCAGACATGACCGAGACAACTCTCCGGTCAATAACCAGCAGCGGGATCTGGATACCCATGTTGGCTCCCACATGCTCCATGATGATCTCATCGGATGAACCACGATGTCAAGGACTTAATCAATCCTGTATACAATTCCCTTTGCACTACTAGGGAAAAGCCTATACACAGAATCTTACCAGCAGCACGCTATAAAATCAGGCGCTGCTGCTAAGTAGCAGTAGCGCGGGCTGTGGAAACTCGCTGCTGAAACAAGTTTATCAGTAGCGCGCGCATTCCAAGCGGCGCTACTGCTAAAATTCCCACGACGCCGCCGCGAGGCCAGTTATAGCAGCAGCGCATTAAAATAGACAGCGCTACTGCTACGTAACGTAGCAGCAGTGCATTCAGGCAATAATTGCTACTGCTAAATTAACTACAAATCTCACTAGCGCGCCTCATCCACAGATCACACTCACACACACTCGATCATGGTCTCCTCCTCACCCCCCGCGCCGCCGGTCCTCCCCTGTCGCCCCTCCCCTGTTGCCCCTCCCCCGATCTGCGCCGCTGTAGCCTCATCCTCCTCGCTGGACTCGGTACCGGCCTCCTCCTCCGTCCTCCCTCCACTCGTCGCTGGCCGCCCCCTCCTCGCTCCGCCTTCCTCCTCGATCCGTCCTTCCTCCACTCGCCGCCGGTCAGCCCCTCCTTGCTCTGCCTTCCTCCTTCGTCCTACCATCTTCTCCCTCCTCGAGTCGCCCCTCCTTGTCCCTCCTCCCTGATACATTTTGATTTAGTAGGCTTTCATATGTAACATTTTTATTTAGTTGATTTAGTATGCTAGTGGATAGTATGCTAGTTGATTTAGTATGCTAGTTGATTTAGTCGATTTAGTTGATATGATTCAATTGATTTAGTAGGCTAGTTGATTTAGTTGATTTAGAACATTTTGATTTAGTTTATTTAGTAGGCTAGTTGATTTAGTTGATTTAGTAGGCTAGTTGATTTAGAACATTTTGATTTAGTTGATTTAGTAAAATGGCGCCACCACCAGCATCACTATGTCGACTGTGCAAGTCAAGGTGCGCCAGCAGCCTTGCAACTGGCAAGCTGTTCGACATCTACTTTCATCCGAGTTTTCTTCATGCGGCGGTAAGAAATTAGATGAAATGTAACAACTATTTTATTTTTAGTGTTGGCATTACTGCATTGTGTCATTTTGCTTTTCTTACACAGATCGTCCCATGCAATGTGAGGTTGAAATCCAACAAGCTGACAGGAGACACTGTGACATTTGAGGCTCATGGGGGGCCGTACACTATGGAGGTCGAGAAAGGACGCAATATGTCACAGATTGGAGGAGATGGATGGGCCCATTTCCTCGCTCGCATGCGTCTTACTGGTGGTGAGTTGATCAGATTCTCCTTCAGAGCAGAAAGACCCAAGCTGGTTGTCATTTATATCAACCTGGTGGAAGATGATGAAGATGACGAAGATGATGAAGATAATGAGGACCCACTCAATGAAGATGATGAGAACTCACTTCATGAAGCCATCATAGCTCAAAGAATGAGGCTGAGCGAGGAGGAGGTGTGCAACCTATGGGATATAATTCCTCCACGTGATGACTTTGTCGGGGTGCCATTCGTGACCCGCCTGACAAGTACCATGGTCGATTGGCATGAAATGGTATGTTATACGTACTGCATGTAGTAATTTGATGATATATATATATGCTTTATTGCTATACTTACAAATGCAAATTATCCGATTATATGCTTAGAGAATCCGATGATATGCTTAGTGTAGAGTCCAATGATATGCTTTGTGGAATCTAGTCGATGATATACTTTAGTGTAGAGTCTGATCACATGCTTAGGCTATTTATTAATTGATATGTTTTTCTTATTCAGAGATTGCCAAAGAACCTATCTGTGAGTTGTGGTATCGAGTCTGATGAAGAAGGCTCAGTTGGACTACGCCTTACCGCAAGGGGCTCCGTCACCACATGTACTTACCGCATGGGCACAGATGGTCGCACACACTTGAACTCGGTTGGGTGGAAGAGATTCCTCGTTGGCAAGAATCTTCCTGCTGGACAGGCCATCCTAATTACTATCAGGAACACCCACCGCCCAGGCTTGAGGATGATGATCGTCGTCGATATCATCTAGAACTACATATGTGTATGTGGCTATATCATCTAGAACTACATATGATGATCGTCGTCGATATCATGTAGAACTACATATGATGATCGTCGTCGATATCATCTAGAACTGAATATGATGATTGTCGTCTATGTCACCTTGTACTGCTTGAGGATGCATGTTGAGTATATATGAAATTGTTATCTAGTACTCCCTCGGTTCCAAATTACTCGTCATGGTTTGAGTTTAAATTTGAACTAAAACCACGACGAGTAATTTCGAACCGAGGGAGTACTACCTAGTACCTATAATGCTTTATGAAATTGATATCTAGTAGTACCTAGTATCTGGAAATTGCAGTTTATCGAAGCCGGAATGGGAAAATGGTGAAAGATATAACAGTAGCGCTGGACTGGGAAATCGCTACAGCTAAGTAATAGCAGCGCATTCCTGAAAAGCGCTGCTGCTATAGTCAATAGTGATAGCGCGGGTACAGGCAGCGCTACTACTAAGAGTTAGCTGTAGCGCCTTATTGGTAGCGCGGGTACCCGCGCTGCTGATAGGCCTAAAACCCGCGCTGCTGCTAGGCCTAAAACCCGCGCTGCTGCTAGCCTTTTCCCTAGTAGTGTTGTCTAGCGGTACGATACTTGCCCGAGATTCGATCGTCGGTATCCCGATACCTTGTTCAATCTCGTTACCGGCAAGTCTCTTTACTCGTTCCGTAACACATCATCCCGTGATCAACTCCTTGGTCACATTGTGCACATTATGATGATGTCCTACCGAGTGGGCCCAGAGATACCTCTCCGTTACACCGAGTGACAAATCCCAGTCTCGATTCGTGCCAACCCAACAGATACTTTTGAAGATACCTGTAGTGTACCTTTATAGCCACCCAGTTACGTTGTGACGTTTGGCACACCCAAAGCACTCCTACGGTATCCGGGAGTTGCACAATCTCATGGTCTAAGGAAATGATACCTGACATTAGAAAAGCTTTAGCATACGAACTACACGATCTTTGTGCTAGGCTTAGGATTGGGTCTTGTCCATCACATCATTCTCCTAATGATGTGATCCCGTTATCAACGACATCCAATGTCCATGGTCAGGAAACCGTAACCATCTATTGATCAACGAGCTAGTCAATTAGAGGGTTACTAGGGACATGGTGTTGTCTATGTATCCACACATGTATCTGAGTTTCCTATCAATACAATTCTAGCATGGGTAATAAACGATTATCATGAACAAGGAAATATAATAATAACCAATTTATTATTGCCTCTAGGGCATATTTCCAACATATTTATATTATCTTGTTATCCTTGATGATTATTCTCATTATGTGTGGACTTTTCCTTTGCGCAGAAAGTCGGATGCACTCTCCACTTTGACGGCTTTTTACTCCTATGTCAGCACGCAGTTTGGGCGTCCCATCCTTGCTCTTTAGACTGACAATGGAAAAGAGTTCGACAACCTTGCTTTCCACACTTTTCTGTCGCACCACGGCACAGTTTTTCGTCTCACATGCCCGTATACTTCCCAGCAGAACGGTCGAGCCGAACGCGTCTTTCGCACTCTGAACGACTGCGTTTGCATGCTCCTGTTCCATGCTAACGTGCCGCCTCGTTTCTGGCCGGACGCACTCGCTACTGCTTCTCTTCTCCTTAACCTTCGCCCTTGCCGCCCACGGTGGAACTATGCACCTCACCATCTTCTCTTCGGTACGCCCCCCTCTTATGATGGCTTGCGTATTTTTGGGTGCCTTTGCTATCCTAGCACTGCCGACTCCGCTCCTCACAAACTCGCACCTCGTTCTGTCGCTTGCATCTTCATCGGCTATCCCTCCAACTCTAAGGGATATCGGTGCTACGACCCCGTCTCCCACCGTGTGTTCACTTCCCGGCACGTTTACTTTGATGAGCATGTATTTCCGTTTCACCAGGTACCCCCGGCTGTTCCTCCCGCCATCGGTGACGCGGGCTCTTCGACGCCTCTCCCAGGGCGCTCGCGTGCCTCTCTTGGCCCGCCCTTGGCTTTGAGGCGCGCCCCCAAATGCGGCGCCTCCTCCAGCCGCGGCGCTGGCGCCCCCGATGTTGGCGCCCGTGGCCCCCCCGGCGCCGGCGGCCCCCTCGACGCTCCCGACGCCCGCGACCCCCTCGGCACCGGCACCCCCCTCGGCGCTCCCGACACCCGTGGCCCCCTCGGCACCCGCGGCCCCCTTGGCGCCCCTGGCGTCCCAGGCGCCCGCGGCCCCCTCGGCACCCTCGGCGTCCCAGGCGCCCGCGGCCCCCCGATGCCTGTGGCCCCCTTGGCGCCCCCGGCGCCTGTGGCCGGTCCGGTCACTCGCGCCCGTACGGGCGTTTTTCGCCCGAGCTCGCGCTACGCCTCGGATGACTACGTCCATGCGGTGTCCACCTCTGAGCCGTTGCCGTTGCCGTCCTCCGTTCAAGCCGCTCTTCATGACCCGCTCTGGATGGCTGCGATGCAAGAGGAGTTTGACGCTCTGTTGCGCAACCGGACGTGGCAGCTTGTTCCCCGTCCCCGCATGCCAGCGTGATTACCGGGAAGTGGGTCTTTAAACACAAGCTCCGTCCTGATGGTACCCTTGATCGCTACAAAGCGCGCTGGGTCATTCGTGGCTTCCGACAACGTGCTGGCATCGACTTCACCGACACCTTCGCTCCGGTCGTCAAGCCCGGCACGATACGCACGGTTCTCCACCTTGCGGTCTCACGTGCTTGGCCGGTGCACCAGATGGACGTCTCCAACGCCTTCCTCCATGGTCATCTCGAGGAGCAGGTCTTCTACCAGCAACCCACCGGGTTTGTTGACCCGGCGCTTCCCGACCACGTGTGCCTGCTTTTGCGGTCCTTGTACGGACTCAAGCAGGCTCCACGCGCCTGGTACCAGCGCATCGCGGCGTTTCTCCACCAGCTTGGGTTCCGCTCTACCCGCTCGGACGCCTCGCTCTTCGTCTATCATCAGGGCTCTGACACGGCCTACTTGCTGCTCTATGTCGACGACATCATCCTGACGGCATGTACGGCTGGTCTTCTTAGTCAGCTCATGGCTCATCTTCGCGCTGAGTTCGCCATCAAGGACTTGGGTCCTTTGCACTACTTCCTTGGTGTCGAGGTGGTGCGCCGTCCGGATGGCTTCTTCCTTCATCAGCGGAAGTACGCTCACAAGCTCCTGGAGCGCGCCGGCATGCTTAATTGCAAGCCCGCCGCTACGCCTGTTGATACGAAGGCCAAGCTTTCTGCCACAGATGGTTCTCCTGCTTCGGATGCTGCTTTCTATCGGTCTATCCTTGGTGCTCTCCAGTGAGGCCTCACTCTGACTCGACCGGAGATCCAGTATGCCGTGCAGCAGGTGTGTCTTCATATGCATGCTTCTCGAGACGTTCATTGGGCTGCCGTTAAGCGGATTCTCCGCTATATCTGTGGCACTATGGATCTTGGCATCACGCTTCACGCCTCCGCCGACACCGCCCTCACCGCCTACTCCGATGCAGACTGGGCGGGCTGCCGTGACACTCGTCGCTCCACTTCGGGCTGTTGTGTCTACCTTGGACCCTCACTTATCTCGTGGTCGTCCAAGCGGCAGCCTACGGTCTCTCGTTCCAGTGTTGAGGCCGAGTATCGTGCGGTGGCCAACGCCGTCGCCGAGTGTTCATGGCTTCGCCAGCTGCTTCAGGAGCTCTCTTGTCCTGTTGACCGTGCCACAGTGGTCTACTGCGACAACGTCTCGGCGGTCTACCTCTCTGCTAACCCGGTGCATCATCGACGGACCAAGCATATTGAGTTGGATATTCATTTTGTTCGGGAACAGGTGGCCCTTGGCCATATTCGTGTTTTACACGTCCCTACTTCCCAACAATTTGCCGATATCATGACCAAGGGCTTGCCTACGGCGTCATTTGAGGAGTTCCGATCCAGTCTTTGCCTCAGCCGCGGTACCGCTTCGACTGCGGGGGGATGTTGAGTATATATGGTATGTGCATATTGTGTATTGGGCCCGCCTCCTAGTTCGTTGTATAATTGAGGTTCGTGGCCCACCTTTGTACATCATATATACGTGCCTATGCACAAAGAGCAATACATCGTGCAATCATAATCTCATACAAAAACGAAAATAACATGGTCGCGCTTATTTTATTCCATTAGTCCATCATAATGATCGAGGATTACAGTACAGAGGAAGCTAGGGACTTTTATTGTTTTTGTTTTGGTCACTTGGAGCTACAGCTGCACTTGACTTTGATCATCCCCGGCCGTGAGGTCTAACACGCTCTTCCCTTGCACGGTAGGACGAGGTGGGGAGGGGCGGAACTGCAGGGATGTTGGGCGCGTCGAGCAACACCTTCTCTTCCCTGATGCCATGGCTGGGTTTATGTTCCCCTGGCCAAGATGAAGATTAACTATCTCAGTTTCTTGTAGTACCTCTCATCAGTGTCTAACTAATCGACCAAGCTAAATACAGTACTAGTATCAACTTGAGGAGATTGGACAATTTGCCTCACTTTACTTGGGCATTAGATGATTTGCTCCAGTTTACATAGGATTAGATCATTTGCCCCACTTTTCATTTTTCTTTTGATGATTTGCCCTTTTCAATTAGGGTAATCATTTTTGAATTTCTATCCTTTCTTTCCCAATGCGAAAAGACTAAGTTGCCCCTGTGACTAATTTACGATTTGACACTGTACAAATCTTTTCTCTTTACAAGACCGTGTCCAACCGAAGCAACTAATTAGCAACAAATCGTATCTATACTTTCTTTACATGGCTTTACCCCACGGAACCAGCTACTCACAAAATTGTAGATTGATTCTGTTGCTGGTGTCGTCATGTTCATGGCTAGTGGAGAGGCAACGAGCGCACCATCTGCAGCTCCGAGTTGTAGCCGGAGCCCCGGGTACCCACCGGCCCGCTGAGCTGCAGCGGGATTCGCCGCGGTAGACCGCTGAGCTGCAACAGGAGCCGCCTCCCTGGGCCGAGGAGCTGTAGCGGGAGCCACCGCGCCGTGCCGACGATCTGCAGCGGGAGCTGCCGCGCCAGGCCGCCGAGCTGGGCCGCCGAGCTGGGCCGCCGAGCTGCCGAGCTGCAGCCGGAGCCGCCTCGCCAGGCCGAAGAGCTGCACTGGTAGCCGCCACGCCGGGCCGACAATCTGCAGCGGGAGCTGCCGTGCGGGGCCGCTGCTGCCAAGATGGGGGCCAAGGTGCCGTTGTCGGCCTCCTCCAATAACTTTCTGTGGTATGAGTATTGGCGAATGAAGAGCAGAGGAAAGGCGTTGAACTAGAGGAATAGTGAGCTCGTGGATGGAACTAGGACCAGTCCAAAAGCAGAGAAGATTATAGAAGAATTGTAAATTAGCCACAGGGGCAACTGTGTCTTTTCGCATGGGGAAAAAGAGATAGAAATACGAAAATGATTACAGTAATTGAAAAGGGCAAATCATCAAAAGAAAAATGAAAAGTGGGGCAAATGATCTAATCCTATATAAACTGGGGCAAATCATCTAATGCCCAAGAAAGTGGGGCAAATTGTTCAATCTTCCCAACTTGAGGAGAGGAGATGACTAACCGTCAGGACCGCCAGCTTCATCACTGCTGCTTTTGTGCCCGCCATTTTCCTTCTCGTTTTCTTCTTGCAGTTGCAGGACCTACTTATATAGTGGAGGGATCGGTAATCCTACCAATTTTTTTCTTCAAGAATAACCATAGCTACTTCAGAAGGCTACACACGAGTCTCTCTCGATAGGTGGAATCAAAATCAAGTAGCCTGCCACGAGTGCTAAAACAACATGTTCAGATGATCCTTGCCTAGTTGTTTTGTCCAAGGAACACTTCGGTTAAGGACCAACAGAGTTTCTAATCCTTCGTCGTGTGATCGTGTGACGTGTTCATATTGTGGCCGCGACCTCAGGCATGGAGTACTACACGTCGATCCCACACATTCGGCAGCTTCCTCATACTAGAGCTATGCAATGGAGAGAGTTCGACCACGGCCGGCCTTGCCTTGCTCTTGTCATCTTTGTCGTTAAAGTAGTGGTCGAAGACGCAAAATGGATCGAGCCGGAGTTGCCTGATCCGTCACTGGCTTCCTCTTTCTCCTCTTTTGAGGGCAGTCCGGCCATGGCACAGGCCGTGCAACTTTGCTATCTTACGAGGGTGCGCCCGTCCTCCTATGCCGCTTCTCGAGGATGCGGGCACAAAGGGCTTCCTCGTTGTTGTCCAAGGCGATGTGCCCCTCCGCCTACGCCTCCATGACCCCAGTCTTGAGGGCTGCCGCTGCTTGGCATGCCTTGTTACTCACACGGCGGGCTCGCCGCACCTCGGCAGCGGTTGGGCCATGACTCATGTCAGGTCGACCTCCGACTCAAAGATCGATGCCGCGGGGATATATAAGGCGGCACCAAAGGGGTTGCACAATCAGCCGATGGTGGTCACGTCCGACGAGGTTGCGACCACGTGTCTCAAGCCATTGGCGCCACTGGATCCAAGCGCCATTTGCACAGACGCAATGGATTCAAGCCTAAGTGACTCCGACTATGGAGCTGGGATTTTCTCCTGAGACGGCGGAGAGCCATCTGGACGACCAACTACTCCTCATCCTTGCATGGGATGAGGTCCCAATCGACAGATTGGGACATTTTGGAGTCAGATTCGCTGCCTCTCGTGTCGGAGAAGGCCAGAGATCGCCAGGCAGGATGTTGAGGGGTGGAGTGGAGTGGCTAGGGTTTGGTCCAGGATGTGGATAAGGACAAATATATGTGGGGTTGGGGTGGGCCAGCGTGGGCCAGATCCAACGTGGCCGACGCGCCCGGGCGCATCCGTATCTCCCATATCCACTTCAGATATGGGATGGATATGAGGGGTGTCGGTCAGCCCAAATGTATAAGATCGATATGAGGGGTGTGGCTGGGTCACGAGTTCTTGACTAGTTACCGACCAAGCCGTCCGCCCGAACATATATGAGGTGTTTGAGGAGTCTGGATGTAGATGCTCTAATAGTGCTTCTAAACTCCAGTGTGATACGAAAACAAGAGGAGCATGACCCCAAAAAACGTATATTCTCCTTGCCCTTTAGCTTATACTAGCAAACATGCCCGTACAACGGAAGTAAAAATCACACTGCTAGCACAATAAATACGACTCAAAACCCCTTTGCAGCTCCATGTTATTTATTTAAACACAACGTTCATCCGTGTTTTCGACTATCCCTCTTCCAACCTTTACCGACCATGTCATGGTGTCCAACTGATTGCATCGCGTCCTAACTTGGTCAATACGAAGGTGATGATTTCGGCCACCGCACTCACACCTTTCATTAAACTACGCCATCACAAGTGAATCTCTATTAGCTTTAAAACTATTAGCATCGAGCTGGGCGTGACGGTTGTCCTTCCCGAGCTACGGCCTATGCCTAGTTCATACACCATCCCTCTTACACTCTCTCTGTTTAAAATTGTATATTTTCTTTCCAAAATGCATCAAGATTCTTTTTAACACACAAACACTTTTTATATCACATAATTTTTAAAGAGCATGAATATTTTTTAAATTGTGAATATATTTGTAAGCATTCCCGAGCTACGGCCTATGCCTAGTTCATACACCATCCCTCTTACACTCTCTGTGTTTAAAATTGTATATTTTCTTTACAAAATGCATCAACATTCTTTTTAACACACAAACACTTTTTATATCACATAATTTTTAAAGAGCATGAATATTTTTTAAATTGTGAATATATTTGTAAGCATTCCCGAGCTACGGCCTATGCCTAGTTCATACACCATCCCTCTTACACTCTCTGTGTTTAAAATTGTATATTTTCTTTCCAAAATGCATCAACATTCTTTTTAACACACAAACACTTTTTATATCACATAATTTTTAAAGAGCATGAATATTTTTTAAATTGTGAATATATTTGTAAGCACATGAACACTTTTTAGAGTTACATGTTTTTTCATTTTGAGAAAAGGGTGAGTATTTATTAGATTAGAAAACATTATTTTAATACATGAACACTTTTCTTAGGACTACACAAATATTTTAAGATGCATGAATGATTTTAAAATTTTACATATTATTTTTCAAAATGCGGAAGACATATTAAATGACACAAAAAAAATAAATGTGAACACTTAAAGCCCAACACCATATTTCTCTGATTCTGCCGTATTACAGGGGAGTCAAAAACCAGGCCAACACCATCGGCCCAACCTACCCCCGTTAACCCTAGAAGGCAGGGAAGATCGATCCCCAGTTTCCCACAGGCCCACACCCCCTCACCCCTCCTCCAACCTCTCTCCCTGGGTCGTCCATGAGCAACCACCCCCCTACGAGTTCCCATCCCCGTGGTCCGCGCTGGCCACCACGCCGCCGGAACCTCGTTGCCTCCCCCTCTTCTCGTTACCTTCCCTTTTCCCGCTCTGGCTCCACCAGACTGGATCCGTCTGCCCTCGACCGAGCCCCTACCAAGGTCCAGCCCGTCGTATCTGGATCCACCGCCCTCCTACCAAGTCCAGCCGCCGCCGGATCTGCCTCAACCGGACGGGATCCATCCGTCTGGATCCGGCTGCCGTCAACCCTCCACCGGCCTGTGATATTTTTTATCTTTGATTTTGAATCCTGATTCGTGGCGTTGTCATCCATCCGCTCTTGATCGAGCTTTTCCTTACCCTTGTGATTATCCTCGCCTCTGTTTCTGGTCGCTTGTTCCCCTTGTGATTATCCTCATCTCTGTTTCTGGTCGCTTGTTGAATAATCAAGGTGTGCCTATATGAACCGGTCAGATTAGGCGTAAAGTGGCAATGTGGTATTATTATTAAGCCGAATCATATTTTTTTTGCCATGATCCTACGACGGCAAGGAAAAACCATCAGCACATGAGGCCCAGTACGGGCGACGTGGAGTAAAAATGGGCGATCCGCCACAGCGAGGTCGATCCATGGGCTGAAGCCCAGCCAGTTGTGGGGCGCACCAGGAGCCGGCCTAGGTAGGTGTCGGTGTCAAAACCGGCGGATCTCGGGTAGGGGTCCCGAATTGTGCGTCTAGGCCGGATGGTAACAGGAGGCAAGGAACATGATGTTTTACCCAGGTTCGGGCCCTCTTGATGGAGGTAAAACCCTACGTCCTGCTTGATTAATATTGATGATATGGATAGTACAAGAGTAGATCTACCACGAGATCAAGGAGGCTAAACCCTAAAAGCTAGCCTATGGTATGATTGTTGTATGATGAAGTTGTCCTACGGACTAAAACCCTCCGGTTTATATAGACACCGGAGAGGGTTAGGGTTACATAAAGTCGGTTACAATGGTAGGAGATCTAAATATCCGCATCGCCAAGCTTGCCTTCCACGCCAAGGAAAGTCCCATCCGGACATGGGACGAAGTCTTCAATCTTGTATCTTCATAGTCCTGGAGTCTGGCTGAAGGTATAGTCCGGCTACCCGAACACCCCCTAATCTAGGACTCCCTCAGTAGCCCCTGAACCAGGCTTCAATGACGACGAGTCCGGCGCGTAGATTGTCTTCGGCATTGCAAGGCGGGTTCCTCCTCCAAATTCTTCATAAAAGTTTGTAAACACTAAGAGTAGTGTCCGGCTCTGCAAAATAAGTTTCCACGTATTGCCACAGAGAGAATAATATTAACACAAATATAATCCGCTGACATATTCCGCAGCGTGACATCACACTACGGCCAAGCCTTTATTTGAATCGTTTTCACTTTTCCACCTCAGCGTGTTTTGCGAGGCGGTTTCCTTGGCACGTCTTGTCAAAGCAGAGATCGTGTCCCCTTTATTTACGGGATTCTCATCAATACGGACGTGGGTAACCCAATCGTGCCCGTTAGCATGTCTTCTCGATTAAAGGCGAGTTCCAAACGGTTACGGGGAGGGCTCCTGGTATTCAACCTCTTATAAAGAGACCAAGGCCTTACTCCTTTTCTCCAATCTCAAAACAAGTTCGCCCGTCGCCTCGAGTTCCAACACCCTAGGCTATAGATTCCAGGCGCTTCGGACCTTCGACAATGTCCGGTTCCGACCTTCAAGGCCGATGGATGCCCTCCTCCGTCATGGAGGAGGACGTGCTAAAGTTGAGAGAGGCTAAGTTCTTGACCGCCGAAATTTTGCATAGCTTGCCCGCTCAAAGGCAGGCTATTCCCAGTCCCCAGCCCGGTGAGAGCGTAGTGTTCATGTCTCACTTCCTTCGGGGGTTAGGCTTCCCGATGGATCCCTTCGTGAGGGGGCTGATGTTCTATTATGGGCTGGAATTTCATGACTTAGCTCCGGAGTCCATCCTCCACATTTCCTCATTCATCGTTGTGTGCGAAGCGTTCCTCTGTGTTACTCCTCACTTCGTATTATGGCTCAAGACTTTTGGAGTGGAGCCGAAGATGATCGAGGGACGGCACGCAGAGTGCGGAGGCGCTGTCATAAGTAAGAATGCTGATGCTCCATGGCCCGAGGGCTCCTTTCAAGAGGAGCTCGGCTTGTGGCAACGAGAGTGGTTCTATATTACCGCTCCCAGGAGCACCAAGTGGGTGGCGCCTCTTGCCTTTCGCTCGGGCCCCCCACCATGACTAGCGTCATGGGTCACAAAGGATTAGATTGGGGGTTATCCAAAGACGTGCCCTTGTTGCAGGGCCGCATTAGGGATCTCTTAGAAAGAGACCTCAACCTGGTCAAGGTGACGCAGGTCATGCTGATTCACCGAACACTGCCCGGCAAACGTCGCTCCCTTCGTCTGTGGGAGTTTAATCCAGAGGGACCACGAGCTCTCCCGCATTTTATGGGCGCAACACCCGTGGAGATGTATAAAATGTTCTTCGGATCACAAGCAATGTGTCCGGATTTGACCGAGAACGCAGGTTTAAGCTGCAATCACCCGGATACTCAAGTAAGTAACCTTGTGCCCGGACTCGCTATCCGTAAAATTGTCATAAGTTTGCCCCTAAAAGAGCTGTCCTTTTAAACAAGAGTGGATAACGAAGGCAAAGCTGATCAGGTGTCCGACTCCCCTTCCTGAGACCAGGCCGGATCCCGTGCTAGTCAGGATGTTGAAGATCGTGCCTTTGGAGGGAAGTGAGGGGGGACAAGGAAACTATGGCCTCCTCGAAGGAGGTTGCTCCGAAGGGAAGAACCGACAATTCCTCTCCTAAGGGGAAGAAGAGGGCCGCCTCTGATGACCCGGAGACCATGGCCTCAAAGCGGGGGAAATAGTCCTCGTCAGAGGGTCCGACGCCGGGGAGATCCTCGGCCGAACTACGCCCTCAAAGGGATCAGCCCTCCAGCGAGCCGTAAGTAGAGAAAGATTTTCCTTTAGAGGGATGAGAGAAATCCTTGCTTTTTATTTGAGAAGATTAACCGAAATTTTCCTTTGTAGCTCGGACCTCAGCCCTTCTTAGCAGAGCTCGTCTTCGGGGGATCTTCTTCCGGAGATGATGGAGAGTGGAACGCCTCCCCCTGCCGTACCGCCTGGCGAGGCAGGCGACCCTGAGGTGTCGTCGTAGAGGGTTTCTCCGAATCCGGCAGGGGTGGAAGGTAGCCATATGCCCCCAAGGTTCTCCGTGTCCGGCCTTCAATGGAGGTCATAGGACGAGTCCGGCACCGTCCGATGCGCGGTCGGAGGAGCTGATGATTCTGCTGGGGCGAGCTTCTATCTCAGAGGAACACCGTGCATTGATGGGTACGGTGATTGGAAGGATTTCGTCCGCGGAAAGCGGATTGCATGAGGCCGTCAGAAGTTTGCTGACGGGTTTTGAGGTACGTTTGATAATGTACTTCTTTGTCAGCTGCGCATAAACAAGATGCGCCCTGTGTAGATAGTAGCCCCTGAGACTTTGTGCGTTGTCAAAATTGATGGCGCGCAGAGGATCATAATCCCAGGTCTAAAATGTCGCCTTTGTATACAGGTGGCGAAGTGTCCGGAATCGAGCCGAACTAATGATTTTGCCGAACTAAAGCGGCAACTTGACATGGCAGATGCCGACATCGTGCTCATCAACGAGCGGCTTGATGAGGCTCAAGGTATGCAATTCCTCGGGCGGCATCTGGTAAGAGGAGCTTTATGCCAGTATCTTATAATGTGTGTGCTTGACGTAGATGGTGCGGCCGCCGTGGAGAGTCTTCGGGCGGAACTTGCCTGAGCTAAGGAACAAGCCAGGAAAAGTGATGCGGCTGCCGAGAAGGCCCTTGAAGAGCTGAGAGCCGAACAGGCTACTCACTGCCGAAGCAAGAAGGAGATGGCCGTGAAGTTAAAAAGGTGCTGCTGACCGTTGCAAGTTTCTTGAGAAAGAAGACCGGGCGAGACAGACAGACTTAGAGAAGGCCGTTGCTGATGCCAAGGACGCTCGCTCTACGATGAGAGCTGCGAAGGAGGAGCTGTGTTAGGCCGGACAGATTGCGTCCGGAAAGCCCTTTATGCTGCGGAGGAAGTTTTGCGATCCGAAGTTTGCTCCATTGGACTGGATGTGGAGTACGGAGGACACCTATCTGGATTTGGCAGCGAGTGCTGCTGATGCGACCGAATACTTTCGAGATCAAGAAGATCGCGAAGTGGAAAGGCTTTTTTGGTCGCAGTTCCTGAATCCAGAGCGTCCACTGGCAGTGGACGATCGTCTGGCTCAATGGGCCGAACTTAATAGATTGTCCAGACTCACCATGAAGTACGTCATGGGTCATCTCTGGCCGGGGAGATCGGAGCCGAAGAGTTATTTCAGCTTGGTGCAGCAATTCCTTGACGTGGTGCCACATATCAATGCGATAAAGAGGTCAGCATGCATAGAGGGCGCACGGATGGCTCTTGCCCGTGTCAAGACATACTGGGCAGAGATGGAGACCACCGTTGTTGCATCCCGAGATTCGGACAAAAGCCGAGTACCCTCCGAGCACTATTTTCAGGAAGTCCTTGAAGGCACTCGTGTAATAGAGACGCAGTGCTCGAAGGATGCTATGTTCTGATAGCATATGTAATTATAAAGCAATATTTTGATGAATTGTAGTAGCCTTTTATACTTGTGCCTTCAAGTATTTGGAACACCTCCTGTGCGGCCGTTTTAAGATATATATACAAAATCTGAAAGATTGTAGTCGTTGGCTTCAGCCCCCACGCACATAGTGCGGGGGTGCTCGCAGAAGGCGCATTTTCACACTTAATCCAACGTCTTGGTCCTACAAAGGAGGTGATAGCGCAGCGAGCTAGGCAACCGGACTATAATGCTTTAACACTTTCACTTAGCCATAGGAGCTTGACAATGGGACTATTTAGGTAGCCCCTGGTGGCGACTGCGCTCGCCTGAATTCGGGGCGTGTATGTGCCTGGCCGGGAAACGGCCCTTCGTTAATGCGTAGGAATCCTACAGATTCCGGAGAGTCATCAAGTGGTTGACCAGTCTCACGCCATATCATGACAGTCGGTTTCCGGCTTTTTCTACTGAGGTGCTAGCCTGGCCGAACCAGGGCACAATCGCAGTAGTTCTCCTGGTGCCGCCTTAGCCGATAGAGCGGAATGTAAGGCGTCCGAACACAGGAGCCGGGCAACCCAACATTTGACCAAAATCATGACTCGGAGCTGATGCATATAAGGCCAAACTCGCGACGCCGAACACTCCCTAAGGTATTCGGTCTTTATGAGAGCGGGCGAGGTAACGCTCTGAGGTATAAGCCCCTAGTGTCCAGGTACGCGCAAGAATTCTAACGTGGCCACATGCCAAGACGCCAGCCTCCTCCTTGGTCATAGAACCAGGGGATGTGTATCAACAAGAGACAGTAAAAAAGGTTTATGCAGGGTCTTAATCTGAAAAGAATCCTTGGAACGGGTCCCTACTGCACGTTTGCGCCTGTATCTCCGTTGTGCCGTATCCTGGACGGGCGCAGCACGACGTTCATCTGTAAAAAGAGAGCAACTAAGTTGAAAAAGGGGCGTGCCGAACAAAAGTTATATGAAATAAACAAAGCGTAAAGTAAAATATGAAAATTTGAGCTTTATTGTCTCTTATTTTATACGTGTGAAGCCCCTAGTGCAGGGGTATATGGCCACTAAGCCTTTATCAAAGATACTTTTGTGCCGGACTCGTCTATCCGTGTCTGTGGTCTTAATGACCTGTTCCGATGTTCTGGCTGGTGAAGCCATTGTATTGTGGGGCTGTTAAAGCGGCCGCACAATCCTCCGCTTGGGGGAGGTGTTCTCACTGCTTCCCCTTTAAGGAGATGATGCCGCGTGGACCGGGCATCTTAAGCGTAAGAGATGCATAATGCGGTATTGCGTTAAAGCGGGCGAAAGCTTCGTGTCCCAGTAGTGCTTGATAGCGACTTGAGAATGGGACGATGTGGAAAGTCAGCTTTTCGCGACGGAAGTTATCGGCAGAGCCGAAAATAACTTCGAACCGGAGAAATCCCATGCAATGGGTGTCCGGACCTGGCGTTACTCCTTGAAAGGAGGTTTTGCTGTGGCGAATTCTTTTTGGGTCGATCCCCATGTGGCGGATTGAGTCCTGATATATCAGGTTGAGTCTGCTGTCATCGTCCATAAGGACATTTGAAAACTGGAGTCCGCCAATTATTGGATCGAGTACCAGGGCAGTCCAGCCTGGGTTCCTGACACTTCTAGAATAATCCAGATGATCGAAGATGATTGGTTTTGACAACCAGTGGCGGGATTCCTTTGGGATAGGCCGTGGGGCGCGTACCTTTATGGGCGCCGCACGTGTTGTTATGTGGAGTAAGTTTACTGTTTTTACTTCTTGTGGGAAATTCTTTTGTTTCCTGGTACTCTGCTTTTGGGGTTCATCCTCGTCTTCGCTTGGTGTGTCGAGCCCCTTGTGTTTGGTGTTGAGTCTGCCGGATTGTTTGAAAACCCAACAATCTCTGTGGGTATGGTTAGCAGGCTTTCCGGGAGTGCTGTGTATTTGACATATCCTATCCAAGATTTTGTTTAGGTTGGATAGGTCGTCCCTGTTATCTTGGAGGGGCGGCTTTTTCTGATTCTGTCGTGAGCTTTTGAATCCGGTGTTGACTGCCGTGCTCTTCGGACTTTTTTCCTTAGTCCGGCGACGGTCCTTATTGCGTCGCGGTTTTCCGTTTCCATCCCTAGTTTCGGATGTACTTGGGTCACTGGTGCTGCATCTTGCCAACCAGTTGTCCTCTCCTGCGCAAAAGTGGGTCATGAGGCTTGTTAGTGCGGCCATTGTTCTTGGCTTTTCTTGGCCGAGGTGTCTGGCGAGCCATTCGTCTTGGACATTATGCCTGAAAGCCGCTAAGGCTTCAGCGTCCGGACAGTCGACTATCTGATTCTTTTTAGTAAGAAATCTATTCCAGAATTGCCGAGCTGACTCTCCGGCTATTGAGTTATGTGACTAAGATCGTCTGCATCCGGAGGGCTGACATAGGTCCCTTGAAAATTTGCTCGGAATGCGTCCTCGAGCTCTTCCCAACTTCCGATTGTGTTTTCAAGAAGGCTTTTGAGCCAATGCCGGGCTGGCCCTTTAAGCTTGAGGGGTAAGTATTTTATGGCGTGGAGGTCATCTCCTCTAGCCATATGTATGTGGAGGATATAATCCTCGATCCAGACTCCAGGGTCTGTTGTTCCATCATATGCCTCTATGTTTACGGGTTTGAATCCCGCTGGAAATTCATAATCCAGGACCTCATCGGTGAAACATAGGGGGTGTGCGGCACCCCTATATTTGGGTGTGCCGGATTCTGATAATGGCTTTATTGCATTGCTTACGAGAGCTTGCTTTCTTGGCCCGTAAATGGACCTGGCTGGGCCATGATGCGAATCCTTAAGTGGGTCACATGCCGGCTTAAGTGCGGCGCTGCTTGCCGCTTTATGCTGGCCATGGGGTCGTCTATCCGACCGTGTGGCTTTCTCACTATTGGAATGCGAGGGCTCTAAGGCCTCCTCGTCGAATTCAGGCAGTAGCTTTCTCTTCGGATAGCTTTTAGTGTGGCGACTGTCGCCGTATTTGTCTGCGGTATTGATTACTTTACTCCATCTGATCCTGAGTGCATCTTCCGCAGTTTTTAGCTTCCGCTTCTGCTTTTTCAGGCTGCGTGCGGTTGCAACGAGCCGTTTGTGGAGGTTCTTCTGCTTCGTGGGCTTGTCCGGCGTAGGGTCGTCCGGAATGCCATTTTCGCCGGGGGAGGGATGTTCGGTTTCTCTATCTGGGTTGTCCTGTTGGGATGGTTGCTCTAAGGCATGCTCGTCGTCTACCGGCTCATCCTGCTCTATGGCTGGGTCTTTATCGAGGCGGGGCTTGGGTCGGCGTTTACGCCGACGCTTTGGTTGTTTTTCGAGAGATCGACCCCTCTTTCCATCCCCGTTTTCCTCGTTGTTGCTTCCTTTGGGGGTATCCACCATGTACACATCGTGAGATGAGGTGGCTGTCTAATGCCCTATAGGCGTTGGTTCTCGATTGTCTCCTGCATCGTCGTCCATACCATCGATGTCTTCGGAGTCGAAGTCGAGCATGTCGGTTAAGTCGTTGACAGTGGCTATGAAGTGGGTGGTGGGTGGGTTTTGAATTTCTTCATCATCCGAATCCCATCCTTGCTGACCGTAGTCCGGCCAAGGCTCTCCTGATAAAGAGAGAGACTTTAGCGAATTCAGGATGTCGCCGAAGGGTGAGTGCTGAAAGATGTCTGCGGCGGTGAACTCCATTATCGGCGCCCAATCGGTTTCGATCGGCAGGGGTGCGGGGGGCTCGAAGTTCAGAAAGGAATCCGGCTCCTCGGAGTCACGGGCCATGCGGAGTGCGGGGCTGGAGTTCGGCTCGATTGCCTCTGAGATCGCAGCCCCTGAGGCAGCGTCCAACCGCTGATCCTCGATCGGCGCAGTAGGCTCTGAATCAATGGTCGGAACCGATGCGTGTGCGGCCTCCAAGGCACTATTCAGCGGCAGAGCTATATCATGCCCATCGAGACAGTGCGGCGCGCTTGGCTGTGGCTCGAATCCGTCGAAGATCAAGTCCCCACGGATGTCAGCCGTGTAGTTTAGGCTTCCAAACCTGACCTGATGGCCAGGGGCGTAGCTTTCGATCTACTCAAGGTGGCCAAGTGACTTGAACCGCAGTGCGAAGCCACCGAAGACGAAGATCTGTCCGAGGAGAAAAGGCTCACCCTGGACTGCGTTGTTGTTGATGATCGAAGGAGCCATCGGGCCTAAAGGCGATGACACAGAGGAACTCTCAGTGAAAGCACCAATGTCGGTGTCAAAACCGGCGGATCTCGGGTAGGGGGTCCTGAACTGTGCGTCTAGGCCGGATGGTAACAGGAGGCAAGGAACACGATGTTTTACCCAGGTTCGGGCCCTCTTGATGGAGGTAAAACCCTACGTCCTGCTTGATTAATATTGATGATATGGATAGTACAAGAGTAGATCTACCACGAGATCAAGGAGGCTAAACCCTAAAAGCTAGCCTATGGTATGATTATTGTATGATGAAGTTGTCCTACGGACTAAAACCCTCCGGTTTATATAGACACCAGAGAGGGTTAGGGTTACACAAAGTCGGTTACAGTGGTAGGAGATCTAAATATCCGCATCGCCAAGCTTGCCTTCCACGCCAAGGAAAGTCCCATCCGGACATGGGACGAAGTCTTCAATCTTGTATCTTCATAGTCCTGGAGTCCGGCTGAAGGTATAGTCCGGCTACCCGAACACCCCCTAATCCAGGACTCCCTCAGTAGGCGATACGAACGTGGCCCAAGCGAAAGTCTGGAAGCGTTTATTTTCTTTAGCCGTACGTCAGACCCCAAATTAGTACCACCTCGTATATATTACGATTTTGTCTATACAAATCGTAAAAGCGTATTATGACATGAGAAGAAAGTGTATTGTGACGATGAACCCGAAGACTCAATCTGTGCTTTATTATTAAGGGAGAGAATAAGGGTATCTTCAACATGTATCATCAACTCGCCCACACATATTTGGATCAAACATCCGGACACTTTTAACCCTCCAAAGCGGATAATCAAATCGGATTGGACGTGTCTAAACATATAGAATTCCTAGACTAGCCCTAAACTGGGTGAGTCCGGACATACACCTAGTCAGACTCTGACGCCATTGAGTCACCTAAAACTCCATCCAGAGCCTGTGCTTTTTCATAGTCCAGCTCTTCTCCTTTACTATTTATCCAACAGACACCGCCATCGTCCCACACCCCTCCCCGGCGGCGCATAGGCCTTGTCGGACCCTCTGGACATCACCGAACCCTTGCCGATGGTCGCCGCCCAGGTACTCTTTGATACGTCTCCAACATATCTATAATTTTTTATTATTCCATGTTGGTATATTATCATTCTTTGATGTTTTATAATCATTTTATATCAACTTTATATCATTTTTTGGGACTAACCTACTGACATAGTGTCTAGTGTCAGTTGCTATTTTTTGCTTGTTTTTTACTTCGCAGAAAATCAGTACCAAACGGAGTCCAAATGCAACGAAACTTTTTGAAGAATTTTTCTGGGCCAGAAGACACATGATGGGCCAAAGAAGTACCAGAGGGGTGCCTCGAGAGGGGCACAACCCACCTGGGCGCGCCTGGAGGCCCAGGCGCGCCTTGGTGGGTTGTGCCCACCTCGGTGGCCTCCCGCACCGCATCTTTGCTATATAAATACCTGAATATTCCAAAAACACTAGGGAAGTCGACGAAACACAATTCCAGCCGTCGCAAGTTCCAGAACCACCAGATCCAATCTAGACACCATCACAGAGGGGTTCATCATCCTCATTGATGCCTCTCCAATGATGCATGAGTACTCATTGTAGACCTACGGGTCTGTAGGTAGTAGCTAGATGGCTTCCTCTCCCTCTTTTGAATCTCAATACAATGGTCTCTTGGAGATCTATTTGATGTAACTCTTTTTGCGGTGTGTTTGTTGGGATCCGATGATCTTTGAGTTTATGATCAGATCTATTTTATCCATGAAAGTTATTTGAGTTTTGATCTCTTATATGCATGATTACTTATAGCCTCGTATTTTTTTCTTTGAATCTTTGGTTTAGTTAGGCCGACTAAATCAAATTTTCTTGCAATGGGAAGATGTGCTTTGTGATGGATCCGGTTGTGTGGTGTTCTTTCCTAGTGACAGAAGGGGCAACAAGACACGTATTGATCGTTGCCATTAAGGATAACAAGATGGGGTCTATTCCTACATGAATAGATCTTGTCTACATTATGTCATCATTCTTATTGATTACTCTGTTACTCCATGAACTTAATACACTAGATGCATGCTGGATAGCGGTCGATGTGTGGAGTAACAGTAGTAGATGCAGGCAGGAGTCGGTCTACTAATCTTGGACATGATGCCTATATAACTATCATTGCCTGGATATCGTCACGATTATTTGAAGTTCTATCAATTGCCCAACAGTAATTTCTTTACCCATCGTATGCTATTTTCTCGAGAGAAGCCATTAGTGAAATCGACGACCCCCGGGTCTATTCTTTATCATATTTGCATCAAGATCTATTTTTATTTGCTTTTGTTTTCAAATCTATAATTCTAAAAACCCAAAAATACCTTGCTGCACTTTTTTACCGAGAGATCTATTTATCCAAAATCATACAAATCAATCTATCTTCTTACCTGGGAGGGATTGACAACCCCTCTTACGCGTTGAGTTGCAAGTATTTGTTCTGTGTGCAGGTACCGTTTACATAGTGTTGCCTGGTTCTCCTACTAGTTCGATAACCTTGGTTTCATCACTGAGGGAAATACCTACCGTAGCTGTGCTGCATCATCCCTTCCTCTTTGGGGAAAAACTGACGCGGACACGAGCCATCAAGAAAGGATTTCTAGCGCCGTTGCTAGGGAGACATCATCAACATCTATTAGTTTCCTAATCACAAATCTCATCTCCTTGCAATTTACATTATTTGTCATTTGCCTCTCATTTCCATCTCCCCCACTTCATAAAAATTTGCCGTTTTATTCGCCCTCCTTTTCGTTCACCCTTTTCTCATCAGATCTGTTTTTGTGTGCACTCTTGTTTGTGTAGTCACGATGACTCAAGAAAACACCAAGTTGTGTGACTTTTCCAATACCAATAGTAATGATTTTACTAGCACGCCAATTGCTTCTCCTGCCACTAGTGCGGAATCTTGTGATATTAATGCCGCTTTGTTGAATCTTGTTATGAAAGATCAATTTTCTAATACTCCTAATGAAGATGTTGCGTCCCATCTTAACACATTCATAGAATTTATGCGATATGCAAAAGAAAAAAGATGTGGACAATGATATTGTGAAGTTGAAATTATTTCCGTTTTCTTTGCGAGATCATGCAAAAATTTGGTTTTCTTCTTTGCCTCATAATAGTATTGATTCTTGGGATAAATACTAAGATACTTTTATTACTAAGTATTTTCCGCCCCCGAAAATTATTTCCCTTAGAACTCAGATCATGAATTTTAAGCAACTTGAGCATGAAAATGTTGCACAATCTTGGGCAAGAATGAAATTGATGCTAAGAAATTGTCCTACACATGGTCTAAATATTTGGATGATCATACAAGTTTTTTATGCGGGATTGAATTTTGTCTTTAGAAATCTTTTAGATTCCGCCATGGGTGTTACTTTTATGGAAATCACTTTGGGTGAAGCTACTATGTTGCTTGAAAATTTTATGGCAAATTATTCACAATGGCATACCGAAAGAGCTCCTACTAGTAAAAAAGTTAATTCAGTTGAAGAAATTAGTACTTTGAGTGAAAAAGTTGATACTCTTATGAAATTGGTTGCTAATAAAAATGCTCCTATTGATCTTAACACTAGTAGAAAACAGGGCTTTGGTCCAGGCCGGGTCAGCCCATTAGTCCCGGTTCAGTCCAGAACTGGGACCAATGTGGGCATTGGTCCCGGTTCGTGAGCCCAGGGTGCCGGCCGGACCACGTGGGCCATTGGTCCCGGTTCATCTGGACCTTCTGGTCCCAGTTGGTGGGATGAACCGGGACCAATGGGCCTCGCTCCTGGCCCACCACCATTGGTCCCGGTTGGTGGCTTGAACCGGGACCAAAGGCTCCGCTTTAGTCCCGGCTCATGTCACCAACTGGGACCAATGAGGTGCCTATATATACCCCTCGGTCGCGAGCAGAGCACCCCAGTGCTTTGTTTTTCTCTGGCCGAGGGGGAGAGGGCTTGGTGGTGCTCTAGCTCACCTCCTATGCACACAAGGTGTTAGATGGAATGCCCGAGCCACACTACTTAAGCTTTCTCCTCTCCAAGCTCGACCTCCAAGCTCCATTTTCCATAATATTTGTCTAGGTTTAGCGGTCCGTCACGCCCCGTCCCCGTCTTTACCGCCGTCGATCACCCGCGCCGAGCTCATCGCCGGCACCACCGCGGTGAGCCTCTTGTTCTTATCTTCTTTCTGAAAGGAAAAATATTCTTACTTGTATGTTTACATAGATACTTGTATTATTTTCTTACTTTTATTATTGCATCTTATATAGTGCGATGGTTTTGGTATCCGCCCCCGTCGGCCCTCGTCCTGTCTATGATTCGGATGTGGTATATATATTATCTTTATAACTATTGGTTCATTTATTGTTTATGAAAATTATGCCGACCAACATGACATAGATTTTATTTATGTAGGATGTATGTGAATCAGAAATGCCAACCGACCCTATTGTCGAGAGGTTAAATTTAGTTGAAGAAGAAAACAATTTGTTGAAGGAAAAAATAAAAAAAATTGAGGAGGAGAAGATGATATTGGAGTTGCATGTTGCGGATGTTGTCGATGATCACAAGATCAAGATGGATGCAATGCGCTTGAAGATTAGAAAGATTAGAAAATATGCCATTCATACCGAGGCTTGGTATCATTATGCCGTTGGATCAATTGTTACCTTGGTTGCGATTATGATCGCATTTGTTTTCGCATTGAAATGTTTTACATAGTTTCAATGTATGGTTTAATTAATTAGATGCTCTGGAGAGCTATATGTTGTTAGATGAGAACTATGTATGCACTTTGGTTTTAATGTGATGATTAACTTCTATTAATTTGGACACTTAATTATATATAATGCACGTAGATGAACCGGCAATGGATGTATGGTGACAGACACACCTGCGAGTACATTAAGGGCGTGCATGAGTTTTTCGATGCGGCTGAGGCAAACAAGCAGAATGGTTTTATGTGTTGTCCATGCACTGAATGTGGGAATACGAGGTCTTACTTTAACCGGAAAATCCTTCACTCCCACCTGCTTTACAAGGGTTTCATGCCACACTATAATGTTTGGACGAGGCATGGAGAAATAGGGGTTATGATGGAAGACGACGAAGAAGAAGAGTACGATGAAAACTATGTGCCCCCTGAATACAGTGATGCTGCAACGGGGGGAGCTGGTGAAGATCAAGAGGAACCAGACGATGTGCCCAATGATGCTGCAACGGGTGAAGCTGCTGAAGATCAAGAGGAACCAGACGATGTGCCCGATGATGATGATCTCCGCCGGGTCATTCTCGATGCAAGGACGCAATGCGAAAGTCAAAAGGAGAAGCTGAAGTTCGATCGCATGTTAGAGGATCACAAAAAAGGGTTATACCCCAATCGCGAAGATGGCAGCACAAAGCTCGGTACCGTACTGAATTGCTGCAGTGGAAGGCAGAGAATGCTGTGGCTGACAAAGGATTTGAGAAGCTACTGAAAATATTGAAGAAGAAGCTTCCAAAGGATAACGAATTGCCTGACAGTACATACGCAGCAAAGAAGGTCGTATGCCCTCTAGGATTGGAGGTGGAGAAGATACATGCATGCCCTAATGACTGCATCCTCTACCGCGGTGCATACAAGGATCTGAACGCATGCCCGGTATGCGGTGCATTGCGGTATAAGATCAGACGAGATGACCCTGGTGATGTTGACGGCGAACCCCCCAGGAAGAGGGTTCCTGCGAAGGTGATGTGGTATACTCCTATAATACCACGGTTGAAACGTCTGTTCAGAAACAAAGAGCATGCCAAGTTGATGCGATGGCACAGTGAGAACCGAAAGAAAGATGGGAAGTTGAGAGCACCCGCTGATGGGTTGCAGTGGAGAAAAATCGAGAGAAAGTACTGGGATGAGTTTGCAAAGGACCCAAGGCATGTATGGTTTGCTTTAAGCGCGGATGGCATTAATCCTTTCAGGGAGCAGAGCAGCAATCACAGCACCTGGCCCGTGACTCTATGTATGTATAACCTTCCTCCTTGGATGTGCATGAAGCGGAAGTTCATTATGATGCCAGTTCTCATCCAAGGCCCTAAGCAACCCGGCAACGAAATTGATGTGTACCTAAGGCCATTAGTTGAAGAACTTTTACAGCTGTGGAATGGAAACGGTGTACGTACGTGGGATGAGCATAGACAGGAGGAATTTAACCTTAAGGCATTGCTGTTCGTGACCATCAACGATTGGCCCGCTCTGAGTAACCTTTCAGGACAGACAAACGAAGGATACCACGCATGCACACACTATTTAGATGACACTGAAAGTATATACCTGGACAAATGTAGGAAGAATGTGTACCTGGGCCATCATCGATTTCTTCCGACCAACCATCAATGTCGATAGAAAGGAAAGCATTTCAAACGCGAGGCAGATCACCGGAAGGAGCCCGCCATGCATACCGGTGATCACTTACTTGCTATGGTCAATGATTTACACTACGTAATCTTTGGAAAGGGTCCCGGTGGACTAGCTGTTCCGAATGATGCTGAGGGACACGCACCCATGTGGAAGAAGAAATCTATATTTTGGGACCTACCCTACTGAAAAGACCTAGAGGTCCACTCCTCAATCGACGTGATGCACGTGACGAAGAACCTTTGCGTGAACCTGCTAGGCTTCTTGGGCGTGTATGGGAAGACAAAAGATACACCTGAGGCACGGGAGGACCTGCAACGTTTGCACGAAAAAGACGGCAAGCCTCCGAAGCAGTATAAAGGTCCTGCCAGCTACGCTCTTACAAAAGAAGAGAAAGAAATCTTCTTTGAATGCCTGCTCAGTATGAAGGTCACAACTGGCTTCTCGTCGAATATAAAGGGAATAATAAATATGCTAGAGAAAAAGTTTCAGAACCTAAAGTCTCATGACTGCCACGTGATTATGACGCAACTGCTTCCGGTTGCATTGAGGGGGCTTCTACCGGAAAACGTTCAATTAGCCATTGTGAAGCTATGTGCATTCCCCCAATGCAATCTCTCAGAAGGTGATCGATCCAGAAATCGTACCAAGGATAAGGAGTGATGTGGCGCAATGTCTTGTCAGTTTCGAGCTGGGGTTCCCACCATCCTTCTTCAATATCATGACGCACGTCCTAGTTCATCTAGTCGACGAGATTGTCATCCTGGGGCCCGTATTTCTACACAATATGTTCCCCTTTGAGAGGTTCATGGGAGTCCTAAAGAAATATGTCCGTAACCGCGCTAGGCCAGAAGGAAGCATCTCCATGCGCCATCAAACAGAGGATGTTATCGGGTTTTGTGTTGACTTCATTCCTGGCCTTAAGAAGATAGGTCTCCCTAAATCGCGGTATGAGGGAAGACTGACTGGAAAAGGCACTCTTGGAAGAGACTCAATAATATGCAGGGACGGATATTCTTGGTCTCAAGCACACTACACAGTTCTACAGAACTCTACCTTGGTGACCCCGTATGTCGATGAACACAAGAACAGTCTGCGCTCCAAACACCCGGAGCAGTGCGATGACTGGATTACATGTGAACACATCAGGACTTTCAGCAGTTGGTTGGAAACACGTCTCAAAGGTGACAACACTATTTGTGATGAGTTGTACTTGTTGTCCAGGGACCATCTTTGACTGTATTGACTTACAAAGGATACGAGATAAATGGGAATACATTTTACATGATCGCCCAAGATCAAAAGAGCACCAACCAAAACAGCGGTGTCCGCTTTGATGCAGCAACCGAGAGCGGAAAGGACACATATTATGGTTACATAGTGGACATACGGGAACTTGACTACGAACCTGATTTTAAGGTCCCTTTGTTTAAGTGCAAATGGGTCAATCTGTTAGGCGGCGGGGTACAGATAGACCCACAGTACAGAATGACAACAATGGATCTGAAAAATCTTGGGTACACTGACGAACCGTTCGTCCTAGCCAATGATGTGGCACAGATTATCTATGTGAAGGACATGTCTACCATACCGATAAAAAGAAAAGATAAGGAAGCGAATACATCATACAATGAGCCAAAGCGCCACATAGTTCTTTCAGGAAAAAGGGACATCCTGGGAGTGGACGGCAAGACAAACATGTCTGAAGATTATGAAAAGTTTCATGAAATTCCTCCCTTCAATGTCAAGGCTGACTCAGGCATCCTGATAAACAATGAAGATTATCCATGGTTACAGCGCAATAAGCAAATGACACAAGCGAAGAAAATGTGAAGACTTTCTCCCGCAACTATTATGATGATACCATGCCAACTTTGTAACACACGAACATGCTACCATTGTCCGTTTTGTACATGCACATGCTATGTGGGTGAAATTATGATACCATGCCAACTTTCAACTTTTTCAGAGTTCATTTGAAATGCTTTCATGTCTTATGGTTCGGCCCTCGTAATACCATGACCATTAGTCCCTGGCCCATGCCAACTTTCAACTTTCTAAAACTAATGGCACTAACAGAAAGTTTATAATTTTGCTCCTCGCCCCTGGCCCATGATCATTAGTCCCAGTTTGTGCCACAAACCGGGACTAAAGGGTTGGTCCTCGTTGCGGGCAGGGTTTAGTCCCACCTCGCCAACCGAAGGGGGCTCACACCGGTTTATAAGCCCTTCCCTCTCTGCCTTGTTGAGCTCCTCTCAAAGTGAAAATAGATGCCCTAATAGAGAAAAGTTTAACCTAAATTCATAGTGAATTTCTCTGAAATTCATAGAAATTTACTAGGAATTTAGGTTGAATTTTCTCTATAAGCGCATCTATTCTCATTTTTTAGTAAGTTAATCACAAACTTGTGATTCAAACAATTTTCAAAGAATTCAAATTTTAACTATTCAAATTTGAAAACTAATGGCACTAACAGAAAGTTTATAATTTTTCTAAAACTAATGGCACTAACAGAAAGTTTATAATTTTGCTAACCTAAAAGCAAACA
>NC_041382.1:724552614-724553230 GCF_002162155.2 Triticum dicoccoides | reverse complement strand
AAATAAAAATAGCAACAATAAGTATTTTGCTGTAAGTAGAAACAAAATAAAATAAATAAAGCAACAAAAAAACAAAAAAACAAAAAAAGTGTTTTCAAATTTGAAAACTAATGGCACTAACAGAAAGTTTATAATTTTTCTAAAATTAAAAGCAAAAAGAATTAAAAAATAAAGCAAAAAACAAAAGAAAATAAATAATGCAGAAAACAAAACAAAAAAACTGGAAAAAAAAATTAAATATAGCAACAATAAGTATTTTGTTGTAAGTAGAAACAAAAAAAAACAAAAAAACAAAAAAAGTGCCACCTACTAGGCACCCATGGCCTGAATACGACTAGAAACCCTACCATGGGCCAGGATTCAGGCCCGCGGGAGGCCCAGTAGGCCCACAGGCACACATTGCACGGTTAGGCCTGAAAGCCTGCTTTAGAGAGGAGCTCGAGAGGGAAGGCGCACTGCACCTTATAAACAGGTGCGGCTCCCTCTCAACTAGCGAGGTGGGACTAAACATTTGGGCGCGGGGCAGCACAAGGCCTTTGGTCCCGGTTGGTGGCACCAACCTGGACTAAAGGGGGCATTGGTCACGGTTGGTTCCACGAACCGTGACCAATGCCCC
>NC_041382.1:724550686-724552414 GCF_002162155.2 Triticum dicoccoides | reverse complement strand
TTAGTCCCGGTTTGTGCCACGGACCGGGACTAAAGGCTTTGCTATATAAGCAGCACTTAGCAATTTCTTCAAAATCCATCCCTTTCTTCTCCGCCCTACGCCCGCTGCTCTGCCTCGTCGCCGTCGCCGCCGAGCCATTAGGATGCTCCACCTCGTCGTCACCGCCGCCTCCGACGCCGTCAGGCTGGTCCACTTCACCGTCGTCGCCGCCTCCGACGCCGTCAGGCTGCTCAACTTTGCCGTCGCCGCCGCCCCCGAACGCCACCTCACCGTCGTCCCCACGCCCCGACGCTGCCCGCCGTGCTCCGCCACCCCTCTGTGAGCACCTGCCTCACGCCCCTGCCTTGCCTCGCTCACGCGCCCCTGCTCTACCCTGCCCCGCCGGCGCCACCGCTGCCGCCATGCCTCTCTGCCCCGCCGGCGCCACCACTTTTTTATCAGTTTAATTTTTTTCACATATATATATAATGTATGTGGCTATATGTTTTTGTTCATATGTTGCAATATGTTTTATTTTATTTTTATTAGTTTATTTTTTGTTCATATTTGATGTATATGTGTATGTGGCTATAATGTATATGTGTATGTGATGTATGTGGCTAGAATTTGCTAAATATATATGTTAAAAATGTTTTTTTGTTCATAGAAAGTTTTTTGTTCATATATAGAAAGTTACAATTTTAGAAAAGTTTTATATATGCAAAAGTTACAATTTTAGAAAAAGAAGGATAGGAAAGAAGAAAATAAGAAGAGGAAAGAAAGAAGAAGAGGAGAGGAAAAGAAGAGGAGAAATAAATAAGAAGAAGAAAAAAGAAGGAAAATAAGAGGAGAAGAAGAAAGGAGTAGTGGAGAGGAAGAGAAAATAGAATATTCTATTTTCTCTTCCTCTCCACTATTCCTTTCTTCTTCTCCTCTTTTTTTTCTTTTTTTTTCTTCGATCTTCTCCTCTAGCTATTCCTTTCTTCTTCTCCTCTTTCTTCTTCTTCTTCTTCTTCTTCTTCTTCTTCTTCTTCTTCTTCTTCTTCTTCTTCTTCTTAATTTTTATCGGGAACGAGGGTGTCGAGGATCGCCGAGGGGTCGAGGGTCGAGAACTAGGGTAGAGGGTCGAGGGTCGTTAAGGGGTCAAGGGTCGAGGGTTTCAGGGTCGAGGGTTCGAGGGTTCTATAGGGTCTAGGGATCGAGGGTCGAGGGTTCCAGGGTCATCTAGGGGTCGAGGGTTCCAGGGTCATCGAGGGTTCGAGGGGTCTAGGGTCGCCGAGGGGTCGAGGGTCGTCGAACATGAGAGGAAGAAGAGGATAAAAAAGAAGAGGAATAAGAAAACAAAGAGGAGAAGAAAGAATAGAGGAGAAGATCTCCTCTATTCTTTCTTCTCCTCTATTCTTTCTTCTCCTCTTTTTTTCTTCTTCTTCTTCCTCTTTTTTTATCGGGAACGAGGGTCGTCGAGGGTCGCCAAGCGGTAGAGGAGAAACCCTAAATAGAAAGTATCGTCGGTGTGAGATACATGTACCGTCGGTGTCGGACACTACATCCACGTCCCACAAGTGGCGCGGGCTTCGACGCCCACGTCACTTGTGGGACGTGGATGTAGTGTCCGACACCGACGGCCACTATTCTTCTTCTCTTTTTTTTTCTTCTTCCTCTTCTTCTCTTTTTTTCTTCTTCTTCCTCTTTATTTTATCGGAAACGAGGGTCGTCGAGGGTCAGGGTCGCCGAACGGTAGAGGAAACC
>NC_041382.1:724545684-724550310 GCF_002162155.2 Triticum dicoccoides | reverse complement strand
GGCTTCGACGCCCACGTCACTTGTGGGACGTGGATGTAGTGTCCGACACCGACGGCCACATGTATCTCACACCCACGATACTTGCTATTTAGGGTTTCCTCTACCGCTCGGTGACCCTCGACGACCCTCGTTCCCGATAAAAAAAGAAGAGGAAGAAGAAAAAAAGAGGAGAAGAAAGAATAGAGGAGAACTCCTCTATTCTTTCTTCTCCTCTTTTTTTCTTCTTCCTCTTCTTTTTTTATCCTTGAAGCGTTGTCGAGGCCACCCCAAACCCTAGAGAAGCAGCGTCGAGGCCACCCCAAACCCTAGAGAAGCAGCGTCGAGGCCACTAATTAATATTAGTTCTACGTTTGCCACTAATATATCCATCTGTCATGTTTGAATAATAATTGCCATGTTGTCAATATTTGTAGAAACTATGGACACCGCCCGAGACGAAGTACAAGAAGAGTTGTTGGGGGACATAATCGCACGAGGAAGTGATGCCGTCTGCTTGTTGTTTCTCAACGACACCGATGGTCTGGAAGCAGCTGGATATGATTATGATGGCTCCGGTGACCTAATGCCGGTGCAAGAAGGAGACCGTGAGGACGACTCCGGTGACCCAATGCCGGTGCAAGAAGGAGACCGTGATGACGTCTCCGGTGACCGAACCGAGTCCGGCCAGGTATATATATTAGTTAAGCTTCTGCTGACTAGCTAATTGATGCATTCATTGTTTTCGTATGTACACATATTAATTAAGTCTTTGTTCTTTTTTCTGGCCATCCGAATCGAGCACAACTTCGGTAAAGAGACGAGGCCCGAAGAAAAAGTTGAGCTCGGATGAAAAGTTTGAGATCATAGAAATCGCGCCCGACGGCCAACCGATTGAACCCCTCCGGACAAAGAGCGCATTTGTTGCTCAATGCGGGGTTTTGGTTAGGGACAAGATCCTGATCAGCATCCAACAATGGTTTAAGCCGACTACAGAAGACCCTGAGGTGTCTTATGTCAATGATATGCAGAAAAATGATCTTTGGATTGAGCTGAAGTCAAATTTCACCCTACCGCCAGAGGATAATCCAGAGAAGCCAGTTAAAGAGCAATTAATCAAGTCTTTTGCTCTTAAGAGGATAGCAGAACTATTCAGGAGGTGAAAGAAAGAGCTGAATAAGTTTGTCGAAAATAATGAGACACCAGAATTCAAGGGCAGATATGACAAGATCAGAGATCACTGGCCCGCATTTGTGGCCCACAAGACATCGGAAAAGAGTAATAAGATGTCGGCGACAAACAAGCAAAATGCTGTGAAGAAGAAGCATCACCATCGCACGGGGTCAGGTGGCTACCTCGTAGCCCGGCCTAAGTGGGCCAAGACTGAGAATGATCTGGTTGATAAAGGGATCGAACCAGAGACAATTAACTGGCCAGACCGTTGCCGAACTTGGTTCTTCAGGGCTGGCGGAACCTTGGACCCTGTAACAGGGAAGTGCATTTGGACGAACGATCAAATGGACATACCAGTCAGGAAGCTTCAGCAGTATATCGAAGTAGCGCAGCAAGGGACGTTCTTTCCAGACAGAGAGAACGACGAGCTCACAATGGCCCTCGAGAATCCTGAGCACCCTAGACGGACACGAGACACACCAGGCTCCATTCCGTGGAAGGTTGGGTTTCCGGACGCAGGCGGTTACAAATCCCATGAGAGGAGGAAAAAAGTGCAGCAGACCCAAATGCAGGCGCTGCAAGCAAGGGTACAAGCGATAGAGGAACGAGAAGCAAATCGCAGGAAACGTACTGCCGAAGCTTCCCCCGAAGCTACCCCACCATCTCAGCGGAGAAGCAGCGTGGCTTCCACCGAGCTGCTTCAGCCGGAGCATGCCTTGACGGCTCCTGCCAGCTATCCCATGGATGCTATCACGGAGTCTCAAAATTGCCACCTTATGACACAATGGATGAGTTTGAAGGTCAAGGCGGATGTTGGCTCTGTTTATCCTACTGAACCCGGTGCAACTTTTCACTGCCGGCCGATTCCAGAAGGATATGCTAGGGTGATGGTGGATGAAATAACGGAGGGATTTGAGGACCTCCAGCTTGACCACCCTACCGGTGAAGGGGAGACTAGGCTGGGGTCTGCTCTGAAGACTCCATGCCTATGGCAGAAGGAGCTTATCAACCTTCTGAACTGGACGCCTCCGCCTCCTCCTCCTCGGGCAAGTCAGGGCACTCCGCCTCCTCCACCGCCTCCTCCTCCGGCGAGTCAGGGTACTCCGCCTCCTCCACCGCCTCCTCCTCCAGCGAGTGACGATCAGGGCACTCGACCGGCTCCTTCTCCAGCGCGTGGCGGCACTCCGCCTCCTTCTGCGCCTGCGCCGACGCGCCCGAGCAGCCAGCCTCCTCCTTCTCCGCCTCGTCAGCAAGGGCGGAAGAGACCTACCGCCGCTCCGGCTGCTCCGGCGCGTCGTAGTCCTTCTCCTCCGCCTCATAAGCAAGTAAAGAAGACAACCGCTCCATCTGCTCGGCCGGCGTCTAGCAGTACAGCCAGAGGCGGGAGGACATACAGATTCGGTCCTTCTCTGAAGACTCCAGAGAAGTTACCATACGAGAGGACCCCGGAGGAGAATGCCGGGATCACGCGAAGCGAAGTGGATGACTGGTTTCAAGGGTTGAAAGCAAAGAGACATCCACCTCTGGAGGAGAAGGTAGATCCGGTGAAAGCAAAGCGCACTCTGGCTGCCCTGACAAAACCACCCAAGTCTCCGCCGAAAGGAAACTATGAGCGCATTATTGGAAAGGAATTTGCCGAAGCGGAGCGGTCGGGAAGTACTGTCAGTGATCAAAGGCTGAAAGAACGACGAGCTGGGAAACAAATTGCCCAGCTCAGCGAACAAGTGAAGCAATCGTGCCCCCCGCTCAAGGTGCCTAGCGACAACATGGCTAATGATCCGAGGATGGTGCCCGGTTATAGCAATCTTGCCGATTACCTGCCCGATGATGTACATTATGAACCCATGGAGGTGTAGATACAAAGATACGAGTACGGGAAGCCTCTCGTCAAAGATGAAAGATCTCTATCAACGATGATTCGAAGATTGCATGATTGGTACTTGAAAATCTGCAGAGACTCTGGGGGGAGGAGTACTTTGTATGTGAAAGTTAAAAAGGAGCATGACCTCATTGGAATTGAACTGTTGCCTGTTCCATTTGAGGAGTTCTTTCAGTTTTTCAATCAATTGGCCCTCGATAAAACAACGGTCACCTGCTACTGTCTGTAAGTAGTACTACTTCTATCATTAAGTCTCTCTATATAGCTCAGCTCTTTCATTGCATGTATTTATAATCATCCTCATTATATTAAGCAGATTGAAGATCGCCGAATTGAAGAAAAGACAAGTCGGTGATATTGGGTTCATTAACACATATCTCATAGATGCAACTCAGGTTAAATTTCATGCCGCGGATACCGAGGCCAACTTGCTACGATCGTTGGTAATAAATGAAAACAAAGATATAATACTCTTTCCTTACAACTTCAAGTGAGTGTTACTGTCTTGTGCGCATTCGGTTTCCCTTATATATATATTAGTCAAGGTTATAGTAATGTAATTGATGAGTTATGCATGTGTGTGCAGTTACCACTATATTCTCCTAGAGATTAAGCTTGAGCAGGGAATAGTAACTGTCTTAGACTCAAAACGAAAAGATCCCCAGGACTATGCGGACATGACTCAAATGCTCGAGAAGTAAGTTAAATCGATCATTATCCACCATATCAGCAACTTTGTTCATTTCCTGATATATCAAGTAATTGTTTTCTTTGTCTGGCAGGGTTTGGAAAAAATTCTCCAAAAAAGCTCCAGGACTCCCGAAGAAGCTGCAATTTAGACACCCGAAAGTAAGTACCATAGTAGCATGTTCCACGCATCTCCTATTGATTTGGCATTCTTGCTTATCAGTTTGATTGACCTCTATTTCTTGTAAAGTGGTTGTGGCAGGAAAAAGGGAATGATTTCTATGGATACTACGTTTGCGAGTCCATCCGCCACACGACCTGTGAGCGGGGCTACACTGACGAACAATATGAAGTACGTAAATAACAACATTCACAATTTTATTTTATTACCATCATTTGTGTTGAGTTTCATTCATTCATATATATATGTATTGACCCCCTTCTTCAAATTAGATGTTTTGGAAGCGGGATGAACTCCTAGCACCAGCTCGCATGCGAGCAATTCAAGAGGAATTGGCGGCATTCTTTCTTGACCACATGATCGCTGAAGACGGAGAATACTATGTGCACCATGAGTCCGTATGATTATATTTGTAAGAGATAATTATTGTATATATGTAGCCGGTAGTGTCGGATAGATATACGAGAACTTGTTGTTCGAACAATCTCTCGGAGAAGGAGAGGTGGTCGATATCACTTCTCTCTGTATGCATATATGTTCATGACGATCTTCTATTTCCTTCGTTTGCTTACTAGCTAGCTAGCGTGTCTAGTCCTCTCTATACGTATGTATAGTACGTAGCATCGACCAAGCACGGACATAAGAGAGGACACTTCTCTCTATTAATTATAGCTAGCTAACACAATATATGAAACACCTAAATTAACCCCCCAAAACCCCCAACCCCCCC
>NC_041382.1:724516698-724545310 GCF_002162155.2 Triticum dicoccoides | reverse complement strand
AAAAAAAAAACAAAAACCCCAGCCACAGAAATGCTGACGCGTGGATACCTATTGGTCCCGGTTGGTGCCACCAACCGGGACCAAAGGGTCTCCTGCCTGGGCTCCGCGCACAGGCCACGTGGAGGCCCATCAGTCCCGGTTCTGTACTGAACCGGGACTAAAGGGGCAGGGCATTAGTACCAACCCTTTAGTCCCGGTTCAGGAACCGGGACAAAAGGCCCTTACGAACCGGGACAACAGGCCCTTTTTCTACCAGTGTAATGATGTGCCTTTTCTACTTTAATTGAGCAAAATAGTGATTCCATAGATGTGAATTTTTTATTGCCAAACAATTTTAATAACAATGCATATAGAGGTAATTTTAACCCTAGGCCTTTTCATGGAAATTCCTCTAATAATTATGGTGGTTCCTATGGCAATCCTTTTTATAATAATAATAGGAAAACCTCTGATCTTGAGAATAATATTTAAAAATTTATCAATGCCCAAAAAGTTTTCAATAATATGATAGAAGAAAAGTTGAAAAAGATCGATGACATGTTGATGTCTACTACGCAACCTTCTTCTTATAGACTCGTGTTGGGCCTCCAAGCACAGAGTTTTGTAGGACCTTAGCAATATTCCCTCAAGTGGATGACCTAAGGTTTATCAATCTGTGGGAGGCGTAGGATGAAGATGGTCCCTCTCAAATAACCCTGCAACCAAATAACAAAGAGTCTCTTGTGTCCCCAACACACCCAATACAATGGTAAATTGTATAGGTGCACTAGTTCAGCAAAGAGATGGTGATACAAGTGCAATATGGATAGTTGATATAGGTTTTTGTAATCTGAAAATATAAAAACAGCAAGGTAACTAGTAGTAAAAGTGAGCGAAAATGGTATTGCAATGCTTGGAAACAAGGCCTAGGGTTCATACTTTCACTAGTACAAGTTCTCTCACAATGATAACATAGTTAAATCATATAAAAATCTCTCAATGTGCAACAAAGAGTCACTCCAAAGTCACTAATAGCGGAGAACAAATGAAGAGATTATTGTAGAGTACAAAACCACCTCAAAGTTATTCTTTCTAATCGATCTATTGGGCTATTCCTGTAAGTGTCACAAACAGCCCTAGAGTTCGTACTAAAATAATACCTTAAGACACACATCAACCAAAACCCTAATGTCACCTAGATACTCCAATGTCACCACAAGTATCCGCGGGTTTGATTATATGATATGCATCACACAATCTCAGATTCATCTATTCAAACCAACACAAAGAACTTCAAAGAGTGCCCCAAAGTTTCTACCAGAGAGTCAAGACGAAAACATGTGCCAACCCCTATGCATAAGTTCACAAGGTCACAGAACCCGCAAGTTGATCACCAAAACAAACATCAAGTAGATCACGTGAATATCCCATTGTCACCAAAACAAACATCAAGTAGAGCACATGCAAGACATACATCAAAGTTCTCAAATCCTTAAAGAGTCATTTTGATAAGATAACTTCAAAGGGAAAATTCAATCGATTACAAGAAGATAGAGGGGGAGAAACATCATCCGATCCAAGTATAATAGCAAAGCTCGCGGTACATCAAGATCGTGCCAAATCAAGAACACAAGAGAGAGAGAGAGACCAAACACATAGCTACTGGTACATACCCTCAGCCCCGAGGGTGAACTACTCCCTCCTCGTCATGGAGACTGCCGGGATGATGAAGATGGCCACTGGTGATGGTGTCCCCCTCCAGTAGGGTGCCGGAACAGGCCCCCAATTGGTTTTTTGTGGCTACAGAGGCTTGCGGCGGTGGAACTCACAATCTAGGGTTTTTCGGGGGTTTATGTATTTATAGAAATTTTTGGCGTTGGTTTCACATCAGGGGGGTCCACGAGTCAACAACAAGACTGGAGCACCCTCCCTGGGGGGTAGGGCGCACCCTCCACCCTTGTGGTTGACTCGGGACTCTTTTGCTTCGGGGGCTTCTTCTGGTCCATAAAAAATCACCGTAAATTTTCAGCTTATTTGGACTCTGTTTGATATTCCTTTTCTACGAAACTCAAAAACAAGGAAAAACAGAAACTGGCACTGGGCCCTAGGTTAATAGGTCAGTCCCAAATATCATATAAAATAGCATTTAAATGCATATAAAACATCCAATATGGATAATATAATAGCATGGAACAATCAATAATTATAGATACGTTGGAGACGTATCAAGCATCCCCAAGCTTAATTCCTGCTCGTCCTTGAGTAGGTAAATGATAAAAACAGAATTTTTGATGTGGAATGGTACCTAACATATTCATCCATGTAATTTTTTCTTTATTGTGGCATGAATGTTCAGATCCATAAGATTCAAAACAAAAGTTTAATGTTGACATAAAAACAATAATACTTCAAGCATAATAACAAGGCAATTATGTCTTCTCAAAATAACTCGGTCAAAGAAAGCTTATCCCTACAAAATCATATAGTCTGGCTATGCTCCATCTTCATCACAAAAAATATTCAAATCATGGACAACCCTGATGACAAGTTAAGCAATTGTTTCATACTTTTGATGTTCTCAAACTTTTTCAACTTTCATGCAATACATGAGCGTGGGCCATGGACATATCACTATAGGTGGAATAGAATATGGTGGTTGTGGAGAAGACAAAAAGATGGAGATAGTCTCACATTAACTAGGCGTATCAACGGGGTATGGAGATGCCCATCAATAGATATCAATGTGAGTGTGTAGGGATTGCCATGCAACGGATGCACTAGAGCTATAAGTTTATGAAAACTCAAAAAGAAACTAAGTTGTTGTGCATCCAACTTGCTTGCTCATGAAGACCTAGGATAATTTGAGGAAGCCCATCGTTGGAATATACAAGCCAAGTTCTATAATGAAAAATTCCCACTAGTATATGAAAATGACAAAATAGGAGACTCTCTATCATGAGATCATGGTGCTACTTTGAAGCACAAGTGTGGTAAAAGGATAGTAGCATTGCCCCTTCTCTCTTTTTCTCTCATTTTTTGGGCCTTCTCTTTGTTTTTATTTTGGGCTTTTCTCTATTTTTATATTTCCTCACATGGGACAATGCTCTAATAATGAAGATCATCACACTTTTATTTACTTTACAACTCAATAGTTACACTCGATACTAGAACAAAAGATGACTCTATATGAATGCCTCCGACGGTGTACCGGGATGTGCAATGAATCAAGAGTGACATGTATGAAAGAATTATGAACGGTGGCTTTGCCATAGATACGATGTCAACTACATGATCATGCAAAGCAATATGACAATGATGAAGCATGTCATAATAAACGGAATGGTGGAAAGTTGCATGGCAATATATCTCGGAATTGCTATGGAAATGCCATAATAGGTAGGTATGGTGGTTATTTTGAGGAAGGTATGTGGTGGATGTATGGTACCGGTGAAAGTTGCACGGTACTAGAGAGGCTAGCAATGGTGGAATGATGAGAGTGCGTATAATCCATGGACTCAACATTAGTCATAAATAACTCACATACTTATTGCAAAAATCTATTAGTCATCAAAACAAAGTACTACGCGCATGCTCCTAGGGGGATAGATTGGTAGGGAAACACCATCGCTCGTCCCCGACCGCCGCTCATAAGGAAGACAATCAGTAAATAAATCATGCTCCAACTTCGTTACACAATGGTTCACCATACGTGCATGCTACGGGAATCACAAACTTTAACACAAGTATTTCTACAATCCACAATTACTCACTAGCATGACTCTAATATAACCACCCTCATATCTCAAAACAATCATAAGGAATCAAACTTCTCATAGTATTCAATGCACTTTATATGAAAGTTTTTATTATATCCCTCATGGATGCCCATCATATTAGGACTAAATTCATGACCAAAGCAAATTACCATGTTGTTTAATACTCTCAAAATAATATAAGTGAAGCATGAGAGTTCAAAAATAAAACCACCGCTGTGCTCTAAAAAGATATAAGTGAATCACTAGAGCAAATGATAGACTACTCCAAAAGATATAAGTGAAGATCAATGAGTAGTCGAATAATTATGTAACTATGTGAAGACTCTCTAACATTTAATAATTTCAGATCTTGGGATATTATTCAAACAGCAAGCAAGACAAAATAAAATGACATTCCAAGTATAGCACAACCATGTGAAGAAGCAAACATAGGCTCAATCGAGGCTAACCGATAATTGTTGATGAAGAAAGGTGGGATGCCAACCGGGGCATCCCCAGGCTTAGATACTTGAGACTTCTTGAAATATTAATTAGGTATGCCTTGGGCATCCCCAAGCTTGAGCTTTTGTGTCTCATTAATTCCTCTCATATCATAGTTTCCTAGAATCTTAAAAACTTCATCCACACAAAACTCAACAAAAACTCGTGAGATAAGTTAGTATAAATCCATGCTAAACCTTATCATTCTCTACTGTAGAAATTCACTAAAAATATAATTTGACATTGCATACTAAATGCCTCTGCATATTTAATACTCCTATCCTCAAATAGAATCATTAAATAATCAAACATATGCAAACAATGCAATCATAATATCTGTCTAAACAGGATAGTCTGAAGAGGAATCATACTTCTTTAACTCCAAAAATTCTGAAAAATTACCACACTGTAGATAATTTGTTTTTACTCATTGTGTAGAAATTTCAAGATTTTATCATGTTCTGACTATTCACCAATATTCAAAACATAACAGCAAACTTTTTGTTTTCAAACAGCAACATACAGACTTGAAAAATAAACAAGTAAGGTTACCGATGAACGAAGACAAAGGAGGGGATGCCATCCGGGGCATCCCCAAGCTTAGATGCTTGGATGTCCTTGAATATTTCATTGGGGTGCCCTTGGCATCCCCAAGCTTAGGCTCTTGCCACTCCTTATTCCGTTGTCCATCGAAATTTTACCCAAAACTTGAAAACTTCACAACACAAAACTTAATAGAAAACTCGCGAGCTCCGTTTGTATAATAAAACAAATCATTCACTTTGGTACTGTTAAGACAAGATTCATAATTTTTCTCACATGATGTCTACTGTACCTTATCATTTCCGCAATTTATATCACTTAATATAAGCAATGGAAACACAAAAACAAGCAAACTATGCATTGAAAACAGAATCTCTCAAAAATAGAACAATCTGTAATGATCTGGATAACCACCATACTTCTACTACTCCAAAACTTCTGAGAAATTAGGACAGCCTGGGAAATTTGTATATCAATCCTGTGCAGAAAGAATCCGGATTTTATCACACTTCTGTAAAAACGAAAATTATTTTACTGGGCACAAAAGTTTCTGTTTTTGCATAGAATCAAGTCAACTATCACCATAGACCATCCCAAAGGTCTTACTTAACACTTTATTGAAACAATATCTATAAAACATGATTACTACAGTAGCTTAATCATGTGAACACAATGTTGGGTTGTCTCCCAACAAGCTCTTTTCTTTATTGCCTTTCTAGCTAGGCATGAGGATTTCAATGATGCTCACATAAAAGATAAGAATTGAAACATAACGGGAGCATCATGAAGCATATGGCAAGCACATTTTAGTCTAACCCACTACCTATACATAGGGATTTTTTGAGCAAACAATTTATGGGAACAAGAATCAACTTGCATAGGAAGGTAAATCAAGCAAAACTTCAAGATTTTCAACATGTATAGAGGAAACTTGATATTATTGAGATATGTATATGCATATGTTCCTCTCTCATAATAATTTTTAGTAGCATCATGAATGAATTCAACAATATAAATATCACATAAAGCATTCTTTTCATGATCCACTAGCATAGAAAATTTATTACTCTCCACATAAGCAAATTTATTCTCATCGATAGTAGTGGGAGAAAACTCAACAAAATAATTATCATGTGAAGCATAATCCAATTGAAAATTAAAATCACGATGACAAGTTTCATGGTTATCGTTATTATTTATAGCATACATGTCATCACAATAATCATCATAGATAGCAACTTTGTTCTCATAATTAATTGGAACCTCTTCCGGAATAGTGGATTCATTACTAAATAAAGTCATGACCTCTCCAAATCCACTTTCATAAATATTATAAGATTCAACACCCTCCAAAATAGTGGGACCATTACCTAGAGTTGACACTCTTCCAAACGCACTTTTAGCAATATAATCATCATAAATAGGAGGCATGCTATCATCATAATAAACTAGCGGGGCCACCCGCGCATTTTCGTGGCTAGATATATTTAAAAAATTCATAGTTGGTTTCACTTCTTTTTTGCCTATCACTTATTTTTTATTGTTGTTGTTGTTGGATTATATTTCACCTACGGTTTGGCCTTTCATATGGCAATCATCATAGAGGTTATGTTACATCCAAAGACGCATTTTTCTTAAACTTGTTACTATTTGATAGTAGTATTTGTTACACTAATATTTCTATGTGACCTCTCATTGAACAATATCTATATTTTACTATTATTTTGTTGACAATTTTTATATGCCTTACCCATACCTTTGCAGCTCTACCGAGTACCACTGTTGTCAGTGGGAATGACAAAGTAGGCATGCTCGTCATTCTAAATCCCACCCTGAGTAAATATATGATATGCTAATATCTTATGTCTCTAAAGCATTTCTTCCACTTTTCCGATTGTTTTAAGAGTACTGAAATGACATATGTTTCCATGATAGTTGACATGGGATTCTAAACCAAATGGTCTTTTACCATCTCTTAATGAAGTTCTCTTCTTCTCAGAATATGACCATTCTCACGTTGTTACATCTTACAACTACCACCAATAGATGTGTGAAAAATCTTATTCCCAGCTTGATTACATTCTATCACCTCATAACTTCAATTATAACATACTAATCTATGCATTTCATTTTTTGGTTGGATTTCCTTTCTAAATTAACTTCTCGTTTATTAATTCCAAAATTTGGACATTTAGAGGAATTGCATCCTTTATATATTTTACATAAATTTTTCTCGCCTATGAACTTCTGTAATAGAGTAGTAGTGTCATTTTCCACATAATGATTGTTATATTAATTATAGATTTCAATAATCATAGAATTTAGCTACATTTCTATAATACTGACCCCAGTATGACCCAAGATGCGGCTACATTTCTATAAGTTGTACTGTAGCTACCAGTATGACACATTTGGTTGCCAGTGTTAAATCTATCTTTATAACATCCGGATCACCCTGTTGGATTTATATTTCTTCTCCATGCATGGGTGGCTTTTTACTGAGCTCAAGCATGTACATGTAATAACTTAGACATGTAGTGGTTTCCAGAAGTTGGTGAAGATGTGAAAACAAAAAAGTGTTTTCTTGAATGTAGTAAAAGCATGAATTCATGGATTTTTTAATTCTCTTGTCATCTGAATTTTGTTTCGCTTTAAATAATTTTTCCAACTTTTGGATTGGACTTCCAAGGATGCTCACCTTCATCCGTTTATTCATAAAATTAATTAATGTAAAACTGATATATGTCATTAAAAGACACAATAATGTGAGTTGGAAATGAATGCAGTAACATTTTGCAAAACTTGTACATTTCCTTGAATTTCATGATCATTACTATTATTATTTGAGATCTGCATATATTCAGCGATGTTATATCAACAAAACAAACTTCCCATAAAATACTAATTTTATATATACATGAATCGATAACTGGTGTACAGAAAAAAGTTTGATGTATACATATGATCGAAAGTATATCATAGTTAGAAGCTCCTAAGCCAATTTGTCGAGTGGATAGAATCAATTGAAATATAATAATTTGAGATTCATATTGACTTTTCTATTGATACTATTCAGGCAAGTATGCAAGCTTAAGGCAAGAGACATGCACGTATGTATTGGTTCATATGCATCCCAAACGACCCCTGTTGGATTTCTTAGGTTGTTTCTTCTTTATTAGGCTCCATATGCCAGTTCTACTGCAACTGTTCAGAAACTGGTTGTACATAAAGGAAGCTGTCAGTTATGTTGTATGTATAACTCTATAAATAGTTATATTGTACGTAAAAGGAAGCTATCAACAGTGTAAGGAGGTATGCCAAAAGTTGTTGGCTTTGCTGTTGCCTGTCGTGCCTTGCGTCGATCTGTTACGTCAATGCTGTTGTGCCTTGTATTCTTTGGGTATCCGAGCGCCGTGAGTACCCAATACACCCGGACTTCCTGTGTTGTGCCTGCTCTGATCTGCCAAGCATCATGGCCGTTGTTGTGCTCCTGCCGGCCGTCCAGTGTGTATTGGAGTACTTTGTGGCTGCTTCGATCCACGGAGCATCATGGCCGCTGTAGTGCTCCCGCGGGAGTCGGAGTGCGTGCTGAAGAAAGTTTCGCACGTCCATGATGTATTGAGGGTTTTTTTGCGAGTGTTTGCATAGTAGCTCGTGCAGAGCTTCCATTTGGTTCTATACATGCGTTTCTTTCCAGTAATCAATTCATATATGGATGCATAGCCTCGCGCCTGCTTTGATCCGCCTGTTAGCACTAATCTTGATATTATTATATCAGCATTTTAGTTTGTTTTTTCGTCATGCATGTTGCATAGATTAGAGAGTAGCTAGTCTGGTGATGCTTCAGCGGAGCTTCAATGAAGATGTGTGGAGAAGGCGAGATGCCAGACGGCCGTGAGATACCGCGAGTCCGGCGAGATGCCGATGGCGGCGTGACACAGCGGTGCCGCGCGAGGCGGCAAGGTCGTGTGATACGGCACACACGTAGATGGCTGAAGCAGGACTGGCCGGCTGGACGGTGAGTTAGTTTGCATGAATGGAGTCGTCGTTAGCTGCATGTATGGGTTGGTTAGTGGGCTAGCTAAAAGGTCGGTCATGTAGCCATGCATGCGTTGAGTCTGTTTGTGCATGACCGAGTGTAGGTTAGTTAGCAGGTGATGCATATCCTGGAGAGATTCTAGGAGGAGATGGTGTTATGCCGACGTGTGTAGGATAGTGGCCGAGTGCGTCGGTCAGCCTAGTGTGTGCGTGCGTGAGTTAGTGGCTGGGTGTGAAGTCATTTGTACTGCCTATTTAAGTTCAACAAATGAATGAGAATGAGGAGGCCGTGAGGGCTAGAGAAAAACATGTAGCCAAGGTGGTCACCAAGGAAGTGCTTGGGGCAAAGCTGTTCGTCTTCCTTGGTGTATGGCGTGTGTGTGTTGAGTCTTCTCACCGTGTGTGTGTAGAGAGAAGAGAGAGACCTCAAAAGAGTTGTGCGAGGCAGCTCGGGGTAGAAGAGGAAGCGGCGCTGCAAGGAGGCGGCGCCAACATTTGGTATTCAGAGCCTTGTCGATCCGAGGCGGTGGCGGCGCGGCGGACTTCATGCGAGATGGAGGCTGGCGGCGCAAGGAGGAGGTCGGTGGCGGCGCGAGGCCGCTGACGGCTCTTACGGCGTGAGGCCGTTATGAGGTGATCATGGCGTGGTGATCGACGTTGCGAAGGCGCCGTCCACGACAAGAGGTGGCTGCTGCGTGTGGCAGGACGTTCTGGTGATGGGCGCTGCGACGGCGTCGACCACGACAAGACGGTGCACGGTGGTGCGAGGCTGCCACGACGACGGTGCGAGGCCGTTACAAGGAGATGTGGTGCGATGCCGCAAGATGATGATGGTGTGGTGATCGGCGTCGCGAGGACGTCATCACGGACAAGATGGTGACCGGCGCTGTGACGGCGTCGGTGGCGGCGAATGGTCGGCTGCGGTGCTGCGATGGCATCATCAAGTGGTTGCGGGTGATCCGCGTCGAAGAGTATGATATCAAGATTAGGGGGTGAATGTTAGCACTAATCTTGATATTATTATATCAGCATTTTAGTTTGTTTTTTCGTCATGCATGTTGCATAGGTTAGAGAGTAGCTAGTCTGGTGATGCTTCAGCGGAGCTTCAATGAAGATGTGTGGAGAAGGCGAGATGCCAGACGGCCGTGAGATACCGCGAGTCCGGCGAGATGCCGATGGCGGCGTGACACAGCGGTGCCGCGCGAGGCGGCAAGGTCGTGTGATACGGCACACACGTAGATGGCTGAAGCAGGACTGGCCGGCTGGACGGTGAGTTAGTTTGCATGAATGGAGTCGTCGTTAGCTGCATGTATGGGTTGGTTAGTGGGCTAGCTAAAAGGTCGGTCATGTAGCCATGCATGCGTTGAGTCTGTTTGTGCATGACCGAGTGTAGGTTAGTTAGCAGGTGATGCATATCCTGAAGAGATTCTAGGAGGAGATGGTGTTATGCCGACGTGTGTAGGATAGTGGCCGAGTGCGTCGGTCAGCCTAGTGTGTGCGTGCGTGAGTTAGTGGCTGGGTGTGAAGTCATTTGTACTGCCTATTTAAGTTCAACAAATGAATGAGAATGAGGAGGCCGTGAGGGCTAGAGAAAAACATGTAGCCAAGGTGGTCACCAAGGAAGTGCTTGGGGCAAAGCTGTTCGTCTTCTTTGGTGTATGGCGTGTGTGTGTTGAGTCTTCTCACCGTGTGTGTGTAGAGAGAAGAGAGAGACCTCAAAAGAGTTGTGCGAGGCAGCTCGGGGTAGAAGAGGAAGCGGCGCTGCAAGGAGGCGGCGCCAACACCGCCGACAATCGTGGCCGTTGTTGTGCTTCCATCGGCCGTCGGAGTGCCCACTCGAGGACTTTCCATGCGTCCTTGATTTCTAGTGCGTATAGAGCTACAGGTAAGCATCCTTCTGGTTCTCTACTTGCCTATGCATATTCGCTCGGAATCAATCCAGCCATAGATGCATAGTCTCGCACCTGCTTCAATCCGCCGAGCATCATGGCTGCTTTTGTGCTCCCACCGGACGTCCAAGTGCGTACAGCAGGACGTATCCTTTGTTCTTGATGTGTCAAGTGTCTGCACAGTAGTTCATTACAGCTACATGGACGTGTCCAAGTTGGTCGCCACTTGCGCATACACATCCCTGTCGGGAATTAATCCATTATCTATGGATGCATAGTCCCATGGGATTGTGTACGTCCCCTTACAGCCACCTTTTTTACTGTATTATGCAGATAAATCTTCACCGTTGACAAAACTTAACTTCCAAAAGATAAATCTACACCGTTCATTTTCTATCGTTTTAATAATATAATAGAAGAGTTGCTGATCAAAACTTGAAGGACAAAAAAAATATCATCTTCATCAAACATAGCATCCCTGTAACACCCACGATGCGGCTATATCTTCCACGTGTCGGAGCACGACTTAGAGGCATAACCGCATTGTAGACAATGTCGCAAGAGGGGTAATCTTTACACATCTCATGTACTGAATAAGAAAGAGGTACATAGTTGGCTTACAATCGCCACTTCACACAATAACATAAATATAGCATTACAATCATCCAGATACAATCAAGGTCCGACTACGGAACCCAAAATAAAGACAACCCCAAATGCATAATGTCCCCGATCGCCCCAACTGGGCTCCACTACTGATCGTCTGGAAAGGAAACGTAGTATCGTCCTGAGTCCTCATCGAACTCCCACTTGAGCTCAGTCGTATCTCCTGGAACGGTATCATCGGTCCCTGCATCTGGTTTTGGAAGTAACCTGTGAGTCACGGGGACTCAACAATCTCACACCCCCGCGATCAAGACTATTTAAGCTTATAGGTAGGGAAAAGGTATGAGGTGGAGCTGCAGCAAGCACTAGCATATATGGTGGCTAAGCATACGCGAAAAAGAGCGAGAAGAGAAGGCAAAGCACGATCGAGAATCTATGATCAAGAAGTGATCCTAGAAATACTTATGTTCAAGCATAACCCGAGACCGTGTTCACTTCCCGGACTCCGCCGAGAAGAGGCCATCCCGGCTACACACGCTGTTGATCCATTTTAATTAAGTTAAGTTTCAGGTTTTCTACAACCGGACATTAACAAATTCCCATCTACCCATAACCACGGGCACGACTTTCGAAAGTTCATATCCCTGCAGTTGTGTCCCAACTTAGCCCATCACAAGCTCTCACGATCAACGAAGGATATTCCTTCTCCCAGGACGGACCGATCAGACTTGGAATCCCGGTTACAAGACATCTCGACAATGGTAAAACTAAGCCAGCAAAGCCACCCGAATGTGCCGACAAATCCCGATAGGAGCTGCACATATCTCGTTCTCAGGGCACACCGGATGAACACTACATACAATTAAAACCAACCCTCAAGTTTCTCCGAGGTGGCGCTGCAAGTGGCTCTGTTTTGGACCAACACTCAGAGGAGCACTGGCCCGGGGGTTTAAAATAAAGATGACCCTTGAGTCCGCGGAACCCAAGGGAAAAAGGCTAGGTGGCGAATGGTAAAACTAAGGTTGGGCCTTGTTGGAACAATTTTATTCAAGGCGAACTGTTAAGGGGTTCCCATTATAACCCAACCGTGTAAGGAACGCAAAATCAAGGAACATGACACCGGTATGACGGAAACTAGGGCGGCAAGAGTGGAACAAAACACCAGGCATAAGGCCGAGCCTTCCATCCTTTACCAAGTGTATAGATGCATTAAAGTAGACAAGATATAATAATGATATCCCAACAATAAACATGTTCCAACAAGGAACAAACTCCCATCTTCACCTGCAACTAGCAACGCTATAAGAGGGGCTGAGCAAAGCGGTAACATAGCCAAACAACGGTTTGCTAGGACAAGGTGGGTTAGAGGTTTGACATGGCAATATGGGTGGCATGATAAAGCATGTGGTAGGTATCGTAGCATAGGCATAGCAATATAGCGAGCATCTAGCAAGCAAAGATAGAAGTGATTTCGAGGGTATGGCCATCTTGCCTGCAAAATTCTCTGAGTTGACGTAAGCTTGATCCTCGTAAACGTTCTCAACGGGTTCCTCGATCACGTACTCGTCTTCCGGCTCTACCCAAAGCAAGAACACAAGCAAGGGAGACACAATCAACCACGGTGCAATGCGCAAGCAACATGATGCAAAACATGAAATGATATGCGAGATGTGATATGCAATGCATATGCGTGCTTCAGAAAGGAAAGATTTAATCAGGCCTCAACTTTGAAAACCAAGAGTGCCGCTGGAAAGATGAGTTGATTTCGGTCGAAATCGATATAAAGATCACCGGAATCGGATGCACGGTTTGCAAATGGCAAGCAAAACAATAATGGCACAAAGCTGCGATTAACAGCACGAGGCCATCTAAATGCATCAAGAAAAATAAGCTACTGCACTCTAACATAGCAACAAAGCACATGGCAGTGATCCACTCAAGATGCTTGAGAAAAGATGAACACTGAGCTACGGCTAAATCACACAATAGCAGGTTCAAACAAGCATGGCAAAAGTGCAAAAGATATCAGGTTCACAGACTTAGTGAAAATAACAACATGCCAGGATTTAACATCAGGAAGCAATGTTTAGAGCAAGATAACAACATGCTACAGGAACATATCATGGCAAAGCAAGGCATGGCATGAAACTACACAAAGCATATAACAAAAGTCCCTTACTGACCATAAGCCAAAAGAGATCAGAAAATACAATGGCAACCATGTAAACATAGCAAGTTTCGTTAACAGATTCAGACTTAGCAGAAAACTGGAACATGGCAAAACAGAGTTACATAGGCATGTTTGCGAGCTCGATGCACTCACCACAAGGCATTGCATGAAAAACTAAGCATACATCAAGCAAGAAGACATAATAAATAAGCCAACCATGGCAAGAACAACCTCATAGCATGCATGTAACAACTACAACAACCTCGGCAAAATTGATTAACACGTAAGCAATCTGACAGGAACATTTTATAGCAAAAGTAGAGCAAGATTGAGTCATGCTAGGGTGCTCCATAATTGCAAACAAAGACATGGATGGATAGATCATAACAATATCTCAAAATCATCCTTACTGAACATGCTCAAAAGAGGCATGGATCACTCTGTAGCAACATGAATACATGGCATAAAAATATTATCAGGGAAATGACTTAGAAGAATTCTAAGTCCCTGAAATCAGCAACATCACGAGAGCTACTTTGCATGCTTATGCTAGTCACCACAATGATCACAAAAATACATGGCATACACCCCTATAAAGATGGCATGGCATACAACAAAACACATGTAGGGCTCTAGTTCATAGGAGGCACACATTAAACATGGCAAAAATGACAAATGTCCAATATCTGTTAAGAATCTGAAACTAACATTACATACCACTCTTGCAACAGCATTTAGAGCATCAAGATGAACTCAAATGAACATGGTGCAATGGAATGAAATGAAGTGCAGATCCAGACGAACAATTTGATATGCTACACATCCAAAACGGAGCCACGGATGCAAAGATATGATGCGATGAAGTATGCTACAAATACTGAAAACTTAGGGCAAAATGAGGTCAACCCTAATTTCGGATCTAGATCTGGATCTGGGCACACTTCCCGAAGTTTGCCGGAACAGTGCGGGGCGGCGGCCGGAGTTCGAAGGAGCTCACCGGAGGGATGGGACTTGCCGGATCCGGAAGAGAAGGAGGGCGCGGCGGCGAGTGGCGCTGCTCCGGTGGTCGTGACGGCGTTCCAGGTGGCCGGAGTCTGCGGGCGGCAATGGCTGGACGACGAGGCTACGGCGGGCCGGCGCGGCGAGGCCCGGGAGGCGGCGCGCGGGCGACGGGGAGCGGGCAGCGGCCGACTGGGCTTCGGGGGCCCGCCTCGGGCCTGGCGGGCCAGCGGCGATGTGGGGCGGCGCGGGACACGTGGCGCCCTGGGATTGGACGCGGAGTGGCGGCGGCGGTTTGTCCGGTGCGGACCGGACGTGTCCGGCGCGCGGAAGGAGCGGGGCTAGGGTTAGGGTGGTGTTTGATCCGGGATTTTCGGGGGAGATGCCTATTTATACATAGAAGGAGCTAGGAGGCTCCAAATTGAGCACGGTTTTCGGCCACGCGATCGTGATCGAACGATCGAGATGATGGAGGGGGTTTAGGTGGGTTTCGAGCCACTTTAGAGAGGTGTTGGGCTGCAACACACACGAGGGCTTTACAGTCCCTCGATTAACCGTTGGAGTATCAAACGAAGTCCAAATGTCACGAAACTTGACAGGTGGTCTACCGGTAGTGAACCAAGGCCACTTGGCAAGTCTCGGTCCAATCCGAGAATATTTAACACCCGCACATGAAAAGAGGCAAAAGGGGACGCCGGAGGATATAGGAGCGCCGGAATGCAAAACGGACAAAGGGGAAATTCTCGGATGCATGAGACGAACACGTATGCAAATGCGATGCACATGATGACATGATATGAGATGCATGACAAGACAAAATGCAAAACGAAGACGAAACCCAACAACGAGGAATATCATAACTTAGTGTCGGAAATGGCAAGAGTTGGAATACAAATATGGCAAGTTACATATGGGGCGTTACAATCCCCAAGCTTGTGGCTTTGCATATCATTAGCATCATGGATATTCAAAGAATTCATACTAACAACATTGGAATCATGCTCATCATTCAAAGATTTAGTGCCAAACATTTTAATGCATTCTTCTCCTAACACTTTGGCACAATTATCGGAATCCTTATTTTCACGAAAGACATTAAAAAGATGAAGCATATGAGGCAACCTCAATTCCATTTTTTGTATTTTTCTTTTATAGACTAAACTAGTGATAAAACAAGAAACTAAATGATTCGATTGTAAGATCTAAAGATATACCTTCAAGCACTCACCTCCCCGGCAACGGTGCCACAAAAGAGCTTCGTTGACGGGATGTGAGTGTTGCTTACCTAGCCTCCCCGGCAACAGCGCCAGCAAAGAGCTTGATGTCTACTACGCAACCTTCTTTCTCTAGACTCATGTTGGGCCTCCAAGCGCAGAGTTTTGTAGGACAGTAGCAATTTTCCCTCAAGTGGATGACCTACGGTTTATCAATCCATGGGAGGCGTAGGATGAAGATGGTCTCTCCCACACAACCCTGCAAACAAATAACAAAGAGTCTTTTGTGTCCCCAACACACCCAATATAATGGTAAATTGTATAGGTGCACTAGTTCGGCAAAGTGATGGTGATACAAGTGCAATATGGATAGTAGATATAGGTTTTTGTAATCTGAAAATATAAAAAACAGCAAGGTAACTAGTAGTAAAAGTGAGCGAAAACGGTATTGCAATGCTTGGAAACAAGGCCTAGGGTTCATACTTTCACTAGTGCAAGTTCTCTCAACAATTATAACATAATTAGATCATATAACAATCCCTCAACGTGCAACAAAGAGTCACTCCAAAGTCACTAATAGCGGAGAACAAACGAAGAGATTATTGTAGGGTACAAACCACCTCAAAGTTATTCTTTCTGATCGATCTATTGGGCTATTCCTATAAGTGTCACAAACAACCCTAGAGTTCGTACTAAAATAACACCTTAAGACACACATCAACCAAAACCCTAATGTCACCTAGATACTCCAATGTCACCACAAGTATCCACGGGTTTGATTATACGATATGCATCACACTATCTCAGATTCATCTATTCAAACCAACACAAAGAACTTCAAAGAGTGCCCCAAAGTTTCTACAAGAGAGTCAAGATGAAAACATGTGCCAACCCCTATGCATAAGTTCATAACACTACAAAAAAACACATCCGTGACATTTTGGGCCAAACGAAAATCTTTTCTGTCATAATTATGACACTTCTATGTCGATAATTGTGACAAAACCCGGTATCATCATAGATGTGGTGGGGTCCTACTTCCATGACAAAAAATCATGACAGAAAATGGGCTTTTCGTCCTGGGCGGGCCGGAGACGCAACTGCATGACATTCTTTGGGCCGTCCATGACGGAAAAAACCGTGGTAGAAGCGAGGGCGAGGAAAATATCGGGGTGTTCCCGGTTACGGTGGGTGGTCGGGGCCAAGTGATGCGCGTTTCTCTCATACACGCACGCGCATGGGTGCGAGGCGTTGGGCTCTAATTAAACCTGAGCGATTGCACTGTAGGCTACGCGTTACTGAACCCGAGCGATCGATCGATGGCTGTTAACTGAACCCGATCAAGCGATTCCTTCGCTACTGCTGCTAACTGAAGCCGATCGATGCTGCCTCTGGATGAACAGTGAGCGTTGCTGGGGGTGGGGGTTTGGATGAACAGTTCCCGGTGGGGGTGGATGAACAGGACCCCGTGGTGTTGCCTCTGGATGAATAGGACCCCGATCGATCGAGCCGGTTGGGGATGGATGAACAGGACCCCGTGGAGGGCAGGATGAACAGGACCACCCCGTGGAGGGCAGGATGAACAGTAGACGGTGGAGGGCAGGATGAACAGTAGCCCGTGGAGGGGTGGTTGAACAGGTGCCCATGGAGAGGGCTGGTTGAACAGTAGCCGGTGGAGTAGCGCACGGTGGAGGCTGGATGAACAGGAGCCCGTGGATGAACAGTCGCAGGTGGAGGCTGGAGGAGGTCGACGGTGGAAGAACAGTAGCCCGTGGAGGCTGGAGGGGGTCGATGGTGGAGATGAACAGTATCCCGTGGAGTCCCGTTTTGCGGTACGCCACACCCCTCCCGATGAACAGGATCCCCGTTTCGACCGTAGCGCTCCAACAGTACAAGTCTGTTTCCTCTGTTTTGCGGTACGTCACACCCCTCCTGATCAACAGGACCCCCGTTTCGACCGTAGGAGGTCCGTTTCCTCTGTTTTGCGGTACGCCAGACCCCTCTCGATGAATAGGATCTCGTTTCGAACGTGGCCGGTCGAACACAAGGCCGTTTCCTCCATTCTGTGGTACGCCAGACCTCGTTTCCATCGGCTGTTCCATCCAAGCCCTTTCGATGAACACGACGACGCATTCCGTTCCGACCCAGCTGGTTGGCTCCCCATGAACATGACAACGACGCCGTTTCTCCGTTCCGACCCAGCCATGTGCATGAGCCCTAGCCGTACGTACGCGCGAGTAGGTGTTCGAGACCCAGCCCGTATGTACATACGTGGCCATATTTACTTTCTTGCACCCTGGCCGCTGTACGTATGTGTACATGCTATGTGCGCGCCTTTGCTACGACACGTGCGCGCCTCTACATCGACCAATATGTACGTACACGCACGCAACCATAATGACAACGCTACGTACGCTTCGACCAGGTGGGTCTGACTATCAGGCACTTCCTTGCGTGCGAAGATGTAGCTGGTGGGTCCCAGCAGTCAGGGGGGCGAATCGTTTTTTGCCTGGACGCACTTCCTTGCGTGCGAAGATGTAGCTGGTAGGTCCCAACAGTCAGGGGGAAATGTTTTTTTCGCGAAATACGTTGGCCCGTTCGGTGGGTCCCCGCTATCAGGTGGAGGAATATTTATTTTGCGCGTAAGAAGGAGGCACTTCCTTGCTGCAGCCGTGGACCCAACTGTCAGCCTCTCCACGTACAGTACTCTTCTGATGGAAGTCGGCCGTTGACCACATTGACCACACCGTGCCGAGAGCACCAAGGCGGTGGACGACGGTGAGGCCTAGGAAGGGGACGACGCGGAGCCAGGGAGGACGTGATAGTGGATGCCCACGTGGAGAGGAGTGCGAGGGTTCACTGGTTCGGCTGCAGTGTGAGGCTGTCATCGCTGTAGAATAACAGGGGGTGTGGGTGAGTCGAGGGATGGCCTGGCCAGCGGTGGGAGTAGTAGGGGGCGGTGAGGCCTCTGCGACATCGCAGCCGACCACGGGAGGCAGGAGCACGAGGCACGACCGACGCTGGTTTGGGCGACTAGAGCAAGAAGACCAGAGGTTGAAGAAGCACTACAACCGTTGATGGACATTGTACGGTCAATGGAGCTAGAATCATGCATATTGGCTAAGTTGACAAAGCCCTCCATCCCCGTCAACTTAGTAGGCCCACAAGTCAGCCTCCCACTATACTGGGTCCCAGCTAGCAGGGGGAGTATTCATTTTTTTGTGCGTAATAAGGAGGCACTTCCTTGCGTGCGAAGATATAGCTGGTGAGTCCGAGCTGTCAGCGGCGGTAACATTTTTTTCGCAAAATACAGAGGCCCTTTCGGTGGATCCTAGGTGTCAGGTGGATGAATCATTATTTTGCGCGTAATAAGGAGGCATTTCCTTGCGTGCGGTCGTGGACCCAGCTGTCAGCCTCTCCACGCACAGTCCACTTCAGATGCATGTCGGTCGTTGGCCATGTTGACCAGGCCGCGCCGAGAGAACTAGGGCGGTGGACGATGGTGAGGCCTAGGAAGGGAACGACACGGAGCCAGGGAAGACTCGGTAGTTGTTTCCCACGCAGAGGGGAGTACGACTGTACGAGGGTTTACTGGTTCGTCTACCGTCGCCGGAGAATAATAACAGGTGTGGGTGAGTAGAGGGATGGCTAGGCCAGCGATGGGAGTACGGTGGGGCGGTGAGGCCTGCGCGACAGCACAGCCGGCCGCAGGGAGGAGGGAGCAGGCAGTCCCGCCGGCGCTTGTTTTAGCGGCTGGAGCAGGAAGAGCAGCGATTGAAGAAGCACGACGGCCGTTGGATGGACATCCAACAGTCACTACTTGTGCGTCAACCTTTTTTTAGGAAAGCCTCAAATGTGTGGAAAACAGCATACAGCCCATCTGCCATTATTTCTAATAATTGACAACCCATTTGCTAATTCTTATAATTTTTTTGGAGCCCATATTCTTTTTGTTAGCATTACAACCCATATTGTGGCCACGGTTAAAAAATTATACGAAATTTTGCATATTTCGGTGCAGTCTGAACTGTTTTTTAATCCCAAAATTTCGAGTCACGTTCAAACGGATTTCTGATTTTAAAAATAACTATATATCAATATAAAATCCAACAAATTGTCCATGCATAAAAATCAATGCAATTTAAAATCTCGAAATGAAAAAAAGAAATTTGAAACTAATTGCCGGTTTGATGTGTTTTAAAAATATACAACCCATTTCTCATTACTGATAGGCCATTTTCTCGGCCAGCCGAATGAAGCTCTCCTTGTCTTGAAAGATTTGCAGCCCAACAGGCCTGACAAAACGACTTACTTGACAAATCACAAAAAACTGGGCTGTGGCCGTGGACCCAGCTGCGGCCATGGACCCAGCTGTCAGCCTCTCCACGTACAGTATTCTTCCGATGGAAGTCGGTCGTTGACCACATTGACCACGCCGCGCCGAGAGCACCAAGGCGGTGGACGACGGTGGGGCCTAGGAAGGGGACGACGCGGAGCCGGGGAAGACGCGGCAGTGGATGCCCACACAGAGAGGAGTACAAGGGTTCACTGGTTCGGCTGCGGCGTGAGGCCGCAGTTGCCGCAGAATAACAGGGGGTGTGGGTGAGTAGAGGGATGATATGTCTCCAACGTATCTATAGTTTTTGATTGCTCCATGCTATATTATCTACTGTTTTGAATGTTTATGGGCTTTATTATACACTTATATATCATTTTTGGGACTAACCTATTAACCCAGAGCCCAGTGCCAGTTTCTATTTTTACCTTGTTTTAGGGTTTCGAAGAAAAGGAAAATCAAACGGAGTCCAATTGACCTGAAACTTCACGGAACTCATTTTTGGAAGGAAAGAAGCCCAGAAGACTTGGAGTGCACGTCAGGGGATCTACGAGGAGGCCACGAGGCAGGGGGGCGCGCGCACCCCCCTGGGCGCGACCTCCACCCTTGTGGGCCCCTCGTGGACCCCCTGACGTACTTCTTCCACCTATATATCTCCATATACCCTAAAAACATCCGAGAACACAATAGATCGGGAGTTCCGCCGCCAGAAGCCTCCGTAGCCACCGAAAGCCAATCTAGACCCGTTCCGGCACCCTGCCGGAGGGGGAATCCTTCTCTGGAGGCCATCTTCATCATCCTGGCACTCTCCATGACGAGGAGGGAGTAGTCCACCCTCGGGGCTGAGGGTATGTACCAGTAGCTATGTGTTTGATCTCTCTCTCTCTCTCTCTCTCTCTCTCTCTCTCTCTCTCTCGTGTTCTTGATTTGGCATGATCTTGATGTATCGCGAGCTTTGCTATTATAGTTGGATCTTATGTTTCTTCTCCCCCTCTACTCTCTTGTAATGGATTGAGTTTCCCCTTTGAAGTTATCTTATTGGGTTGAGTCTTTAAAGATTTGAGAAAACTTGATGTATGTCTTGTCGTGCGTATCTGTGGTGACAATGGGATATCACGTGATTCACTTGATGTATGTTTTGGTGATAAACTTGCGGGTTCCGCCCATGAACCTATGCATAGGGGTTGGCACACGTTTTCATCGTGATTCTTCGGTAGAAACTTTGGGGAACTCTTTGAGGTTCTATGTGTTGGTTGAATAGATGAATCTGAGATTGTGTGATGCATATTGTATAATCATACCCACGGATACTTGAGGTGACAGTGGAGTATCTAGGTGACATTAAGGTTTTGGTTGATTTGTGTCTTAAGGTGTTATTCTAGGGCTGTTTGTCACACTTATAGGAATAGTCCAACAGATTGATTGGAAAGAATAACTTTGAGGTGGTTTCGTACCCTACCATAATCTCTTTGTTTGTTCTCCGCTATTAGTTACTTTGGAGTGACTCTTTGTTGCATGTTGAGGGATAGTTATATGATCCAATTATGTTATTATTGTTGAGAGGACTTGCACTAGTGAAAGTATGAACCCTAGGCCTTGTTTCCTATCATTGCAATACCGTTTATGCTCACTTTTACCATTAGTTACCTTGCTGTTTTTATATATTCAGATTACAAAACTATTATCTACTATCCATATACCACTTGTATCACCATCTCTTCGCCGAACTAGTGCACCTATACAATTTACCATTGTATTGGGTGTGTTGGGGACACAAGAGACTCTTTGTTATTTGCTTCTAGGGTTGCTTGAGAGAGACCATCTTCATCCTACGCCTCCTACGGATTGATAAACCTTAGGTCATCCACTTGAGGGAAATTTGCTACTGTCCTACAAACCTCTGCACTTGGAGACCCAACAACGTCTACAAGAAGAAGGTTGTGTAGTAGACATCAAGGGATGCCCTGGCCAGCGGTGGGAGTAGTAGGGGCGGTGAGGCCTCCGCGGCATCACACCCGGCCACGCGAGGCAGGAGCACGTGGCACGACCAGCGCTACTTTGGGCGGCTGGAGCAAGAAGACCAGAGGTTGAAGAAGCACTATGGATGTTGGATGGACATTGTACGGTCACTGGAGCTAGAATCGTTCATATTGACTAATTTGACAAAGCCCTCCATCCCCGTCAACTTAGTAGGCCCACAAGTCAGCCCCCCACTATGGTGGGTCCTAGCTAGCAGAGGGGTATTCGTTTTTTTGTGCGTAATAAGGAGGCACTTCCTTGCGTGCGAAGATATAGCTGCTGGGTCTGACCTGTCAGTGCGGGGAACGTTTTTTTGCGAAATACAGAAGCCCTTCCCATGTACAGTCCACGTACAGTGCATAATATATAAGGAGGAACTTTCCTTGCGTGCGACCATGGACCTCGTGGGTCCCAGCCGTCAGGCTCTCCACATACAGTCCTCTTCCGATGACTCTCGTATGTTGACCACGCCGCGCCGAGCGCACCGAGGCGATGGACAATGGCGAGGCCCTAGACTGGAACGACCCGGAGATGAGGAAGACGTGGCAGTGGAGTCGCAGATGAAGAGGAGTGGGAAACTTGACTGGTTCGGGTGCGGGGTGGGCCTACACTCGACAGAGAATAATAGGAGGTGCGGAGTGGAGGGATGGCCTGGCCGTCGGCGGGGTAGCGTTTCGCTGAGGAGTGCAAAACAACGCCCCTGGACGCCGGAGGCTAGAGTAGGCGGTCCCGGGAGCGCTGGGGAAAGAAGACGAGAGATTGAAGAAGAATGTCGGCTGTTGGATGTAAATCCAACACCTTCTTAGGCTTCGACCTACTGGCCCACATGTCAGCCAGTCCATTTGTTTTTTTAGTCCATTTGGGGGGCTGGGTGAAACAATGATGTAGCATCTATGCAGCCCATTTATATTTATGGTAGAATTTAAAGCCCATTTGCATTTTTCTTGAAATCCGCGAACTTGCTGGGCTGGGTGAAAATATCATGTTGAGCTAGACGGAGAAATGTTATAAAAACATAAACACATGATTGCACGTCTATTACTACATTGGTCAGTAAAATCTTTAAAAGCTTATGTACACAATCACTAGGAGTTAACTTGCCAAGTTATATATAAACAATTATTATTATTATTTTGTAAGAACTTTCAACTTATGAAATAAAATATCATTTAAATTTGATGATTTAATAGTATGTGGGTTATTATTATTTTTTAGGCTAGACGTGGGACAATTGAGTTAGTTCTAGGGAAAAATACTGGGAAGAAAACTCAGTTTACATCGAAAAAGAAAGTGGGAGAAAATTCAGATATATGATTAATGGAAAAAAATAAAGGAAGTGGGAAGGTCTATAAAATGGTTGGACGAACGACAGGTTTAACGGAAACTTATATTGTTTCTAATATATTATATATATATAATATGTAATAAAATAATATATAAATATAGGTCCAATTTTGCATTCTTATAGAAAACAGGTTCAGTTTTGCATTCTTATAGAAAAATAGAACTGAGATGTGCGTCGTCTTGAAAACACAAACATAACTTGGGCTGGTGATGTTATAGACAAGCTAGGTTGGGAGGCCCAGAGACCGCTTCATACCTGAGGATCCAAAAAATGTTGAAACATGTCGTGGGCTGCCCATGTTAAACAAGAAAACCTAGGCTATAGACCTGGTGGGCCCGGGACTGTCAGCCTCTCGACGAACAGTTGTCTCCCGATTCCTCTTGTTTTGCTGACCATGTTGGGAACGACAGACGGCAACGCCACGGCTAGAGCACCAAGGCAGAGGACGACGTCCCGCACACATACCTGGGCGACGGTGATCCGCTGGTCCCTGTCAGGAGACGAATGGATGGGCACAAGGTCTAGTCCTGCAACCTTGTGCTTTCTCGTCCTATAGGTACTGCTTGAACTCGGCAAAGTAGAGCTTCACCGAGTCTGGATCGTTGGTGTACATCATATTCAACTTGGTGCAGCCATAGGACTGAATGGCGAACTCAAAGGGGAATTCCTTGCTGAAGTCCATATCCAGCAGGCTCACTGACGGTGTCCTCGATTAGGGGGTACTCACCACATCATCTCCCGATCAGTTGGATTGGGCCGAGGACCCCCAAGGCCGTTTACTCATGGGCCAGTTTGGACAGCCGAAGACATATACGAGGAAGATTCCACAAGACTTGGTGATCAAGACAAGGACTCCTCTCCACCGGCGTATTCAACTAGGACTCTTGTTATCCTAGGCCTCTGGTACATTTTATAAGCCGAGGCCAGGCTAGTCGGTAGAGCATTATGTTATTCATCATACCCTTAGGTTTTAGACCACAACATATTATCTCGAGGTAGATCAACTCTGTACTTGATAATACATCAATATAAACAAGAGCAGGACATAGGGTTTTACCTCCATCAAGAGGGCCCGAACCTGGGTAAACATCGTGTCCCCTGTCTCCTATTACCCATCGATCCATGATACACAGCTTGGGACACCCTACCCGAGATCTGCCGGTTTTGACACCGACAATGGTGGTTTCATTGAGAGTTCCGCTGTGTGATCGGCAAAGGATCAATAGCTCGCCCGCAGATCAATTGTGACGCCGGCATCTTCGTCGTCGGCTCGACTGGTCACCTTGGCTTGACCGAGGACCGCGCTCCATCTCCGATCGTCATGTTTGGACGCGGGCCTTCATCAACATCAACTTCGATCTCTGTCAAGATCATGAAGGAATCATCCATGGAGCTCGGGGGCTCAACGTAAACATTGCCCTAGGGCGACCGTGCTGTTTTTCCGAACAACGTCAACATTGCCCTAGGGCGACCGTGCTGTTTTTCGGAACAACGTCAACATTGCCCTAGGGCATCGCTTTGATGATTCCTTTTGTGGAATTGTGTGGAATTTAGTCTATAACAACCATGCAAATTTTCATCGAGTTCCGATGGAGGAATCTCTAGCAATCTATGATATACCGGAGCCGTTTCGAATCTGGACGGGAATCTGGACGAGTTTGGAGCGTGGCGTCCAGAATCTAGCTCGGACATCCTTTGGAAGATCCAACCGTTGATCGGCTACGGGATTCCTATATCTAACATCGCTCAAAATTTCAGCTCGATCCGACCGTCTAAACTCCGGGAACCTTCCGATTAGTGCATCACTTTTTGGGTCTGTTTTCTGCGCGAATACGGATCCGACCCGAATTCATGTTCCTTTATGAATGTGATATGGGACAACCTTCTTAAATGAATTTTATTCTAGGGTATTGTGCGTTGTTTTTAAACACGTGCCCATGAAATTTTAAGCCTCCTCTGAGGTAATCTTCACTATCATGCTGGCGTCAAATCAGTCCGGCAATACCGCTCCACGGCTGCCGACATGCGCTAGACACGTCGTCGCCTTTTGAGCCGAGATCAACTTCTTTGGATCATCATCTTGTCAGCGAACAAGAGTTCGAAATCACCAAGGATAAATCATCACCAACATCACCGCCCCACGGATTACCCGGAGCGGGAACACAGGCATCGCCGCATGGTCACTTCATCAAACCGGCATTGACCACGTCACAAGTTACGATCTGTGTCGGCATGGCCAGACCGTTGCTTCTTCAAGCCGATGTCCATCACACCAAACTGCTTCAACACCTCGGCTGACACGACAGCTGCAACGTCTCCTTACTGACCTGCTCCATCTCCTCGGCTAGACCGAGGGTGTGACGCCCTCGATTCAATCATACACAAATCATACACGCAAATGTGTACGATCAAGATCAAGGACTCACGGGAAGATATCACAACACAACTCTAGACACAAATTAAAATAATACAGGCTTTATATTACAAGCCAGGGGCCTCGAGGGCTCGGATACATAAGCTCAAAGACACAAGAGTCGGCGGAAGCAACAATATCTGAGTACAGACATAAGTTAGACAAGTTTACCTTAAGAAGGCTAGCACAAAAGCAACAACGATCGAAAAGGCAAGGCCTCCTGCCTGGGAGCCTCCTAACTACTCCTAGTCGTCTGCGGTTTTCACATAGTAGTAGGCATCCTCCGGGTAGTAGTAGTCATCAGTGGCATCGTCTGGCTCCTGGGATCCGTCATCTGGTCACAACAATTGGGTATGGGGGGAAAAGAAGTAGCAAAGCAACCATGAGTACTAATCCAAAGTACTCGCAAGACTTACATTAAATCTAAACTAAGTATGCAACTGTATCAAAGGAAAGGGTTGTATCTGTGGACTAAACTGCAGAATGCCAGAAGGGAAGGGGAAAGCCTAGCCTATTGAAGACTAGCATCTTCTGGAAACCACCATCTTGCAGCAACAGGAGGGAGTAGAGTAGCATAAAGTAAAGTAGCAGTAATGTTATCAACCTCGGCCAGAGATCTTTTCTCGACTCCCTACGAGAAAGCAATCCCAGAGCCATACTACCCAAGTGTCAACACATTCCAAAACTCATCATCATCCAGTTCTCATCACAAGTATCCAGTTCTAGTTGTATCTATCGGGATACAACTCCAAGTGTTCGTTACCGTAGGACAAACTATCGATAGATGTTTTCTTCCCTACAGGGGTGCACCAACTTACCCACCACGCTCGATTAACTCCGGCCGGACACACTTTCCTGGGTCATGCCCGGCCTCGGCCAAACAATATGCCGCAACCCGACCAAGGCTTAATAGAGAGGCCAGCACGGCGGACTAAACCTATGCCCCCAGGGGTCATGGGCCATCTCCCCGGGAACTCCTGCACGTTGCGTACGCGGCCGGTGAGCAGACCTAGCTACCTCCTTCAACAAGGTAGGTGCTTACCAGTCCAACCCGGCGCGCGCCGCTCAGTCGCTGACGTCTATTAAGCTTCAGCTGATGTATACGACGCAAAACGCCCATACTATGCCCACGTGATGGTTAGTGCTATCAGGCCAGAGGCCCCTCGGATCAAATATCCAAATCGTAGTGGATTAGGAACGCGCGGTAACGAGCAGAGACTCACGATCGATGTGACCCCGTCACCCCGTCTCGAGAACTTGCGGCAAGGGCTAAGAATGCCCGGCCACGCCTCGTAAGTATCTCGCGGGCACCTTCCAGGTCAACCCGACTCCACATCACTCGCTATTAAGCTCGTGCGGGTACCCCTCAGGGTCGACCCGTCTTCAGTAACATGGTTCAGTGTAAAATCATAGTAACCATAGTAACTGTGTGTCTAACACCAAAGGGAAAACCCGAGGAATCACCCCCGGTGAATTCCACTCGATGTTGTCATCAAGGTGAACGTAAGAGGATCCACCCTCGAGGTTCACGTTTGATGGGTTGCACGACAGAGCCGTAACGGAAGTGGTTAAGGAGGAAATCACCCTCGATGACCTCAACCGTATAGCTACACTACGGAGATCCTATCAGGAGTGATGTAAGAGGTTCCACCCTCGGCACTCGATGGTAACTCTGCAGAGTCGTACAACTAGGGGGGGATGTGCGGTGTCGGGCCCTGGACGTCGATCACGTTGATCGAGTCATCGAACATAAAGCAGGGCAACTGGGACAAGGTGGGGGTCACTGATGGATCACTAACCAACCTATACTAAGCAGTTTAGGACAATCAGGTAAGGTATGAAAGCAGGTAACAACAACAGGCTATGCATCAGAGTAGGATCATACAGAAAGCAGTAGCAGTTCTAATGCAAGCATGAGAGGGAAAGAAATGGGCGATATCGGAATACTCAAGGGGGGGTTTGCTTGCATGGTTGCTCTGGCAAGGAGGGGGGTTGTCATCGACGTAGTCGATCACAGGGGCATCAACAGCGGTCTCAGGGTCTACCGGAGAGAAGAGGGGGAAGAAACAGTAAATGCAGAGCAAACATATGCATAACAAGACAATAAGCGATGCTACAGGTGTTCTAACGCGGCACTAGGCGATACTGACGAAGGGGGAAACATCCAGGAAAGTTTTCCCGGTTCCGGACGTCTGTCAGACAGATGAACCAGAGGGGAAAAGTTCAATGTTCGTTATGCTAGGGACGTGTGATAGACGAACGGAGGGCGTATTCGGATTCGTCTCGTCATTCTGAGCAACTTTCATATAGAAATCATTTTCATCCGAGATGCGGTTTAATTTCTACGAATTTTCAAAGTTTAAACAATATTCTGGAATTATTATTAATTCGAAAATAATGATTAAATGCTAGGTGCACCCAGCTCTGTGTACACAACAGTGTACACAGAGGATGACATGTGGGTCTAGGGGGGTCCCAGTTGACCAGTCAAAGTTTGACTGGTCAACAGGGGTGGGCCCTCCTGTCATTGACTAGGTTTAGTTAATTAAATCAGTTTCAACTAATCTAGTGATTAGGCTAATTAATCCCGAGTTAATTATCTAATTAATTAATTAATTAATTAATATGTTTTTAAACTCCTTTTTTACAGGGGCATGGGGCCCATGGCCTAGCGGGCCTGGGCTAAACTGGGTGCGGGTGCCCGTGTGCGGCGAGCGCCTGAGGCCACCAGGGGGCGCTGCTGGGCGGCGGGATGCCGGCGGGCGGCAGCGGAGGCGAACGGCGCGAGGGCCGGCGGCTGGAGCC
>NC_041382.1:724495712-724516054 GCF_002162155.2 Triticum dicoccoides | reverse complement strand
CGCGGGGAGGGGCGCAGCCAGCGGCCGTTAGCGGCGAGGTCAGAGGTGGAGCGGGGGCATGGCCACGCGCGGGCAGCGCGCGCCGTGGCGTGGCTGGGCGAGCAGCGGGAGAGGAAGGCTGGGGACGAGGGCACGGCAAGGAAGGCGCGGGGAGCGGAAGGTGGCTGCGGGTGCGCACGCGCGCAAGCGGGCGCGATAGAGGGCGGTCCAGGGCGTGCGCGGAGGCGTTGAGCACGAGCTCACTGAGGCGCCGGGCGCGACGGCATACGACGAGTACAGCTAAGAAGGCGGGACAGGGGTCGCAGAGGAGGCTCACAGTGAGCGACAGGGAGCCGGGGAAGTGGTCGGAGCGGTCGGAGACGAGTCGGAGAGGCGGTTCAACGACGGGTGGTGGTGGTGGCTGAGGCGGACGGGGAGGACCAACGAAGGAGAGGTGGGGACGGGCAGTCCGTCGGGGAGGCGGACAAGGACGGCGCGGTGAAGTGGCGGGCAACGAGCGACTGGTCGCGGGGCGGCGTCGGCCCGATCCTGAACTGGATCGGGGGAAGGGGCAGAGGGAGGACCGAGGGAGAGGGGGATCGTGTGGGGAGTGCGTGGGGTGTGGGGGGGTAGCGGTTTAGGTCACGGTAGTGGGAGGGGATAAGGAGGCAACGGGGTGGGCCGGCCTGGCTGGCCCGAGGCTTAGCTGGGCCGGGGGGTGTGGTCTAGGCCGAGGGGCAGTGTCGGGGGTTTGGTGCGACATATGTCAACGGATGGCTTATCATGGTGGGGGCGAGTAGAACGTCGTCGGTGCCTGGAAACGGGATGAGGCGAAGACATGCACGCCGACGAATCTTACCCAGCTTCGGAGCCCTCCGGGGAGATAATACCCCTACTGCTGCTCTGCGGTGTCTCCGTATGATCACTATGGTCAAGTGTTTACACAGTTGCTCCTTGAGCTGCGTCTGGTGGTAGAAGAGGGCAAGGCTAGCTCTCTCCTTCTATCTGGTGTGGTGTAGAACTACTGGGATCCAACCCTTTGCATGGGTGCCCTGGGGGGTTTATATAGGCCTACCCCCTAGGGGTACAATGGTAATTCGACTGGGCACGGGCCCAGCCGTTAGTGCCTCCGACCTCCGACCTCTCCGCCGACTGCTGGGGCCTGCCGACTCGTGGGCCCCGCCGACTGGTCTGGTACGGAGCCGACAGGCCGTGTCCGCCGCGGGCGGGTCTTGCCGGCTGCTGATTACTGTAGCCGTGCTCTTGATGACGCAAGCTTGGTCATGGGGTCGTGGCAACAGCCCCGCCGCTTGGTGGGTGATCACTGTGGCCACTCCCCATCTCTTCTTGATTAATGGCGCGTGGGCCCCGGGTTAGGGCTCGGCCGACTCCCCCGGGCCGAATCCCGACGAATCCGACTGGCGGTTCTCCCGCCGTCTCCCGAGGTCTCGCTGACTGGTGGGCCCCGCGGCCTCCAGGCCATACAGACAAGCCGTCGTGGGCGCAGGACCCGGTACAGTGGTGCTGATGTCAGGGCCGGCCGGACAACAGTGCCACGCCGCAGGGAGATCTTCCCAAGTACGGCGTGCTGTAGCCATGCTTGCCCTTGGTAAGGGGTGGGGAGTGGGCTTCATTGTAGCCACGCCCCTGCCCCGTCCCCTTCGATGAGGTCACGGTTTGTTGGAGTCGCCGGCCGACTCCCCAAAGTCGGCTTCTCTGGAAGTCGCCCCTGGGACTCGGCCGTGAGCGGGCAGTCGGCCGCCTGCCGTAGACTCCCCAGGAGGCGGCTCTTCGCCCTGTGGTCTTGAGGGGCGCAGCCTGCCCTGATGTTTTGAAAGGTTATGGTGCTCGGGTTGGCCTACCCGTGGCCCATTACTCCGACAGTAGTCCCCGAAGCTGGTGAGGCGCCGCGGACGATCGGCCGAGAAGCCTCAGCAGTTTCTCTTTCCGGGTGCTCAACACATGGTCTTGATTGACTTCTGTCGGGCTGACTAGAAGGAGTCGGACTCGCCCAACTCGGACTCACTCAATTCCGACTTGCCCAGTAGTTCGAACGTCGCGGCAGGATTTCAAGTGGCGTGCTAGCTAAGCTTCTAGGCCACCGCCCGTTCTTGGCCTGTCAAGCGAGGGCACGTGGCCATGCCGTCCTGCCAGCCCACGCGCGTGATAGGACAGGCCCGTAAGCGAGGCCCGCCACTACTGCGCCTCGGCGCCCGAGCGGATCCGCTGCGGCCCTAGTGGACGGTTGGGATTCCTGTGAAGTTACTACCCGCAGTAACTTTACGTGGATCGTGGGGGTCGTGGGGTTGCGGGCACAGTAAATCGCCACGTCTGCCCCCTCGGCTTCGCAGCCCACGGGGCTATAAGTAGGGGGAAGAAGGGGGCACGCGCGCCCCTCCTGCCCACTACTCCTTGCTTTCTTCCTCCTCGCAGCTCCTCGCTCTCCTGCTTCCTCTTCTCTTCTCCGCTCCGCCGCACGCCCAGGCTCTGGCGAACGCTGCGGTGACAGCTCGCGATGAGTTCTTCCTCCGCTGCCGCGCCTCCCCCAGTGCGCTCCGGCACCTGGGACGGCTCCGAAGTCCACGAAGACCATATCGAGTTCCTCCACCGGACCCGTCGGCTTCCCGGCGAAGATCGCATGCAGGTGCGTCTTGCACCGGCGGGGGAGATTTCCCCCGCCCCGCAGGAGGGCGAGCGGGTCATCTTTCGCTCGCATTGCCAGCGCGGGCTTGGGCTGCCGGCGAGTAGCTTTTTCCGGTCGTTCATGGAGTTCTACGGCCTCCAGCCGCACCACCTCACCCCCAACACAGTGGTGCTGCTGTCCGCCTTCGTGGCTCTATGCGAAGGCTTCCTCGGAGTCCTCCCCACCCTCAAGTTCTGGGGGGAGTTCTTCTTCTCCAAGCTCGGCACCCAGGCCGTGGGCGTGCCGGCTCAGTGCGGCGCCTTCATCGTCGTGCGAAGGACAGGAGCCGACAACCACTTCCCCTTCATCTCGCTGTTGAAGTCGGTGAAGATGTGGCAGAGGTCCTACTTCTACGTCAGGAACGTCGCCACGAGGGGCGACTGGGTCAATCTGCCGGCTTTCAAAGCCGGCCCGCCGGCTGGCAGACTGCCCAACGGTCGTACCGGGCCAGGTCGCTGACGCCAGCGGGAGCTGGTGCCATCACGCGACTCTGAGTGCTGACGCAGTCGGAGGGTCTGACTGGTCCGGACCTGCTGGCCGCCTTCGTCTCGCGCCGAGTTCTCCCACTCCAAGGCCGCCCTCACATGATATGCCAGATGAGCGGGGACCGCGACCCGAGTCGGATGTGCACCAAGGACATGCCTCACGAAGAGGTGGCCCTTATGGTGAACTACCTCTCGGACAGCAGGCTCCTGGAGGACTGGCGATTCGGCAAGGAGCCATACTCCCGCGCCAACCCCCCGCCCGTGGGGAGTCGCTTTTCTTTTCTTTCTTTGGATTGTCTTCTTCTTGCCGAGTTTTGTTCTGATCAGTCGGCTTTGGTTAGAATCCCCTTCTTAACCCACCAGCCGGCACCTCGGGGCCGGCCCGTGAGTTCGTCGCCGACCGGGCGGAGAGCGACGTCGACGACCCCGATCTGGGGGCGGCGGCTCTGAAAGACGACGCGAGGGAGGAGGGATGACAGGCGACTTCAGGCCCTCGGCTACCTTCGCCAACTGGCCTGAAGACGACGCCGAGGGAGGAGTCGCCCCTCGCCATCGGCCAGGAGCCAGCCAGCCGGGCGCGGGCTCTTCTGCTGCGTCGGGCGCTCCAGGCGGCGGGAAGAAGCGCCGGGCTGTGCCGACTTTGTTCGGCAGCCGACCGAAGAAGCCCAAGGGCTCGGCTGCGGCGACCCGGCGGGACGAGGCAGCCGCGAAGGCCATCTGCTTCCGTAAGGAAGTGAAGAAGCCACCGTTGGTCACTGCGTAAGTATTCTGTCTTCAAAGTTTATTCTTTCTTCGTGTTTTGTCTGAGTCTCTGCTCGCCCCTCTTTCTTCAGGGCTCCCCTCTCTCTTGAGCGGGTTGCCGCCGCCTCCATCATGGGGTCAGCGGAGACACCCGCCACCACCCAGTGGATAGACCTCGCTGCCGACCTCCGGGAGGCGACGGAGTGGAATGCGCAAGAGAAGCGCAATGAAGAAGAAGCCCTCCACCTGGAGAAGGCGGAGGCCGACAGGGCGGAGGCCTCCGCTAAGAAAAAACTAGCGGAGGCCGAAGCCGCCGCCGCGCCGAAGCAGCAGGCTGAGGAAGCCGCACGCCGCCAGTCGGCCTTGCTTGTTACCCCGCTGAACTCTGCGCCGCCGCCCCCGGAGTTCACGGGGCAGACTGGAGAAGCCGGCGGGGAGAACCTCGTCGATGAGAGGGAAGGCGGCGAGCCCTCTACTCCTGGCGCGAACGTTCCGCCGCCGCCTCCGCCGCCGTCTGAAGGCGTGCAAGGCGAGCAGCCAGCGGACCCTCCGGTGCCGCCGACCGAAGACGCGGCCGTGGCGAGGCTACTCCTCCAGGTCGGCTGGCCAGCGCACCGTCGTCTGGAGAAGGCGACTTCGGCACCCCGCCCCCTGGAAGCCGGCACCGCCAGCTCGGCGGCTCCAGACGCCGAAGCGACGAGCCGCACCTGTTGGGTGGGTGCGAGGAGGCAGCACAGGGCCGCTGAACCGGGCGCTCCTGGACGTCCAGGAGAAGCTCCGCGCTGAGGGCGACACCCTCCAGAGCTGCACCAAGGCGTTCCTAGCGTCGCGGGCGGCCGTCCAGGTATGTTTTTTCTTTGGGCCTTTGTTTTTCTTGTTCCTCTCTATGGGGGCGCGCCGGCGCACCCACTGGGTGTAGTCCCCGAGTTTCAGGCCGGCTGCTGAGCAGGCGGCCCGGAACTCCAATTGATGAACTTTTGGGTACTAACTTTGTCTGAAATGCTTGTTGCACTATTACCACAACCTCCGCGTTACTGCCTTCAACCGTAATGTTGAAGAGCTGGGCAAGCGGACCGCCGACTTGGCAGAGAGCCGGAGTAAGTCCTTCCCTCTTTTTTCTTCTCTGCGGGGGCGCGCTACTGCACCCGCGGGCTGTAGTCCCCGAGATTCAGGCCGACTGCTGAGCAGTCAGGCCGGATCTCCCCGACGACCTACTTTATTGATGACTGTTGTCTTTCTTCCTTTCCTTCAGGAGCCAGCACTGCTCTTCAACAGCAGCTGAGCGAAGCCAACTCCGCCCTGCTCGCCAAAGGGGAGGAGTGCAGCAGGCTCGCCACAGAGCGCGATCTGCTGGCCACTCAGTTGGCAGAGCAGAAGGAGCTGCTTGCGAAGTCGCAGAGGGAGGCGGAGGAGACGGAAACCGCCCTCTTGGCCGAGTTCACGAGCGAGCGCTCCTCCTGGTCTGACAAGGAGGCGCTGCTGTCCTCCAGCTTCCACGAGATTGAAGACATCGTTGATGGTGAGTCTCTTTATTTTCTTTCTTCGAGCTGACGACTTAGATCGTGCCGACTCCTGGTTTTTGACTTGCTTTTTCGTTTCTTCGTGTCTTTTGCAGACTTCTTCCCTGGGCAGTCGCAGGCCGCTATCCAAGCCATCGAGGCCGATCGTGAAAGTCGGAGGGCGGAGGGCGCGGAGATCGCCGCCGATGCCCCCCGAACTCTTGATGAGCACATCTTGAGCATCGAGGCTCGCCTCCGGCCGGCTCACCGAATGCTGCGCCGGCTTCAGCGCGTCGGTGCCCAGGCGATTTCCGCCCTTTGGCCGGATATGCAGGCTCCGCGCACCCCCAGCCTGACGGCCAACTGGTTGGAGGTCGTGGCTGGTCGCCTCGAGGCCTGGAAGGGCTCTTCGGCCCGGGCTGGAGCGCGCCGGGCCTTGGAGTTCGTCAAGGCATGGTACCCGGGGCTGGATCTAGACCGGTTGACCATGCTTCGGTCGGAGGCCCAGCCGGAGCTGGCGGTTGTGGAAGACGCCCTCGTCAAGCGTGCTGCGGCGATCGCCAAGTACACCGACACGAGCATCTTCGTCCTCGAGTGGTCTGAAGACGGCGAGGAGGTACCGCAAGAGTGGTTTGGGATGAACCTAGACTACGGCGAAGACTCGACGGAGGTGATTGGCTCCAGCGTCGAGGACGAGGACGAGGCGGAGGATGAGGGCGAGGCGGAGGCACCAGAAGACAGAGCAGACGACCAGCCTCAGCCCGACCGCGCCTCCAGCAACGAGCCGCATGCGACCGACCCGACTGCTGCCGGAGGCGATCAAGCCGAGACTAGCCGGTCGACCGCCCCGACGCCTGACGCTGGCGCCTCCTCCGACCCCCCGAATCTGTCTGCCGCCTCCTAAGCTGTCGCTGTGTCTTTTGTTTTATCTGCTTCAGTAGTCTTTTGAAGAACTTGTTAATTGGCACAATTCCACCCGCGGGGTGTATTTTGAACCTCTACTCGACAATTCGGCCAAGGGCCTATGTTATATATATATATATTCTTGCTCATTGTTCTTTTGGCTGTTTTCCTTTGCCGCTTTCTCTTAGTTGCCTGCCTTGCCAATCGGACAGCCGCTCTGCGGACTGTTGCTGGATCAAGTGCTAGGCTGCTTTGGGAAAGCAAGTACTTAGCTGATTTCAAGATTGTTTGAGCAAGTTGGATAGAAAACGACAATCCGACTGTCCGAGAGTCGGTTTGTGAGAAAGGCTGGAAACCGTCTTAAGCTATGTTTTACGCTTTGAGTCCTTAGCCATTTTTCGTGCGAGCACCCATTCTACCTTACCTCTGCCCACCGTACAGTCGCTCTGCGAGCTGCGGCTTCTGGCAGAAGACAGCTTAGGTGTTACACACTACTTGTCCGGCTGCAGGAAGCATTTCATAGTGCAAGGCGGCAAGTCCCCGGGCCGACTTGTCGAGCCCGGTGCCAAGCGGCATGACAAAGAGTAACATACTTGTAGGCATAATTTTTATCGTACAAATGAAAGAGGGCAGTCCCCGAGCTCGTCTCGGGGGGCCTGAATTCTTGGTACTTTAATACAAAAGGTAGCGTGGTACATACTGCATCAACTGTAAAATCTTCGGAGAAGATTTGCATTCCATGGCCGCTCTGTCTCCTTGCCGGAGTCGTCCCTCTTGCGTGCTCGGGGCTTCTGAGCATCGATCAGGTAGTAGGAATCGTTGCCTAGTACTTTGCTGATGATGAAAGGGCCTTCCCAAGGCGGCGACAGCTTGTGGTGGCCGGCTGTTCGCTGGATCAGCCGGAGCACAAGGTCGCCTTCTTGGAAAGATCTTGGCCTGACCTTCCTGTTGTGGTATCAGTGCAGGCTCTGCTGGTAGATGCTGGACCGGCTGAGTGCCAACAGCCGGCCCTCCTCCAGCAAATCGACACCGTCTTGTCGTGCTTCTTCTGCTTCCTCCTCGGTGTACCTGGTGACTCGTGGGGAGTCGAATTCTATGTCCGTTGGGATGACGGCTTCGACACCATAGACGAGGAAGAAGGGCGTGAAGCCGGTTGACTTGTTTGGAGTCGTGCGCAGACTCTAGAGGACGGCTGGTAGCTCGTCGAGCCAGCAGCCAGCCGAGCGCTCCAGAGGCTCGATCAACCGAGGCTTGATGCCGGACAGGATGAGGCCGTTTGCCCGCTCCACTAGGCCGTTTGACTGCGGATGGGCGACGGACGCTAGGTCCAGTCGGATGCCCTGTGTTGCGCAAAAACGGGCCAAGGCGCCTTTGGCAAAGTTTGTGCCGTTGTTGGATATGATGCTATGTGGTATGCCGTACCGAATTGTGATATCGGTGATGAAGGTCACGACAGTCGGACCGTTCAGTTTCTTAATTGGCTTCACTTCCACCCACTTGGTGAACTTGTCCACTGCGACAAGTAGGTGAGTTAAACCACCTCGTGCTGTCTTGAATGGTCCCACCATGTCTAGACCCCAAATTGCGAAAGGCCAAGCAATGGGGATGGTCTTGAGCGCGGAAGCCGGCTGGTGCGGCTTGGAGCTGAACTTCTGGCACCCTTTGCATTTTTGGACCAACTCCTTGGCCTCTTCCAAGGCAGTCGGCCAAAAGAAACCGTGCCGAAAAGCTTTGGCGACGAGTGCTCTTGAAGCCGCATGGTGGCCGCATTCGCCTTGATGGATGTCTTTGAGGATCGCCTGGCCTTGCTCTGGCTCTACGCAGCGATGGTAGACACCAGTGATGCTGCGCCTGACCAGCTCTCTGTTGATTATGGTATAGGCTGTCGCCCGGCGTTGTACTTGCCGAGCTGAGGTCTCATCAGTTGGTAGCTCTTTGTTCACCAGGAATTTGAGGATGGGCTGGGCCCATGAGGGTGCTGCTATTTCTTCGACTACCAGAACTGCGACTTGGACGCGAGCGGCTGGGCTGGGAGGCGGCGGGCTGGAGTCAACAGCCACTTGCTGGGCTGATGAAGTCCCCAGGCCGGATGGCGCGGTCCTTGGGCCGAGTTCTGGAATCTTCGAGTCCGTCACCGCAGTCCCCGGGGCCGGGCTCGACTGTGGCAGCTTTGGAGTCGCCCGTCAAAGTCCCCGTTCCGACTGCCGGAGCTCTAGAGTCGGATCCGCCGTCTTCGGGAGGAGCCGACACAAAAATGGAGTCTGATTCTGGTGAAGGCTTGACAGACGGCTTGAGGAGGCGTTGAAGGGCGATGCCAGATGGTATTGCTTGGCGGGTAGAGCCGATTCGTGCCAAGGCGTCTGCTTGGTCGTTGTCGTTTCTTGGCACATGGAGGAACTCGCACCCTTCGAAATACCCGCTGAGTTGCTGCACGAGGAAACGGTAGCTCACCATGTTTGCGTCTTTCGCGTCCCAATCGCCAGATGACTGCTGGACCACTAAGTCCGAGTTGCCATAACACAAGATCCGACGGATGCCCAATTCTTTAGCAAGCCGGAGCCCGTGAATGAGCGCCTCATACTCGGCCACGTTGTTGGAGGCGGCAAAATGGATTTGCAGTGCATATTTGAGCTTGTCGCCTTTGGGAGAGGTGAGGACGACGCCGGCTCCCAAGCCGGTGCGCATCTTGGAGGCGTCGAAGTGCATCCGCCAATGGGTGGAGTCAGGCGCTGGAGGCAGGTACTGGGTCTCGGCCCAGTCGACGAGGAAGTCGGCCAGTGCTTGTGATTTGATAGCGGTGCGGGGCTGGTAGTAGATGGTGTAAGGAGCCAGCTCTATGGCCCACTTGGCCACTCGACCAGAGGCATCTCGGCTACCGATGATCTCGGCAAGTGGAGCTGTGCAGACCACTGTGATTGGATGCTCTTGAAAGTAAGGCTTCAATTTCTTGGCAGCAAAGTGCACGCCATAGCACATCTTCTGGTAGTGGGGGTAGTTCTGCTTGGAGGTCGACAGTACCTCGCTCAGGTAATATACTGGTCTCTGGACAGGTAGCACCTTGCCTTCCTCCTTGCGCTCTACTACAATGACTGTGCTGACTACTCGGCTGGCGGCGGCGATGTACAGGAGCATAGGTTCCTTGGGAGTCGGAGCCGCCAGGACGGGTGGAGTAGTCAGCATCTTCTTCAACTGGTGGAAAGCTTCATCCGCCTTATGGTTCCACTCAAAAAAAGTGGTCTTCTTCATGAGTTGGTATAAGGGGAGAGCTTTCTCGCCCAGCCGACTGATGAATCGGCTGATGGACGCCAAGCAGCCGGTGAACTTCTTCACATCCAGCAGTCGGCTGGGTACCTCCATTCTCTCGATGGCCTTGATTTTTACTGGGTTGCATCTATGCCGCGTTCAGAGACCAGGAAACCTAGCAGCTGGCCGGCTGGTACTCCGAAGACACACTTCTCAGGGTTGACCTTGATCTGGAACCGGCGCAGGTTCTCAAAGGTCTCCTTGAGGTCCTCCAGAAGTGTTCCTCGCTTTTCCGTCTTCACCACCACATCGTCCACGTAAACGTGGGCGTTCCTGCCGAGCTGCTTGAGGAGGCACTTCTGCATGCAACGCTGAAAGGTGGCGCCGGCATTCCTTAAGCCGAACGTCATGGTGAGGTAGCAGAATGCTCCAAACGGCGTGATGAAGGCGGTCTTCAATCTGTCAGCCGGATTCAGCTTGATCTGGTGATATCCTAAGTATGCATCCAAGAAGCTCAACAACTCGCATCCGGCTGTGGAGTCTATCACCTGGTCAATTCTTGGTAGAGCAAATGGGTGCTTGGGGCAGGCCTTGTTGAGGCTCATGTAGTCAATACACATTCGCCATTGCTTGTTCTTCTTTAGCACCAAGACCGGATTTGCCAGCCACTCCGGGAAGAAAACTTCCATAATGAAGCCGGCTGCTAGGAGTCGGTCTATCTCTTCTCCGACAACTCTCCTCTTCTCTTCTGATAAGCGGCGCAGGGGCTGCCTGACCGGCTTTGCATCAGATCGGACGTGTAACTTGTGCTCGGCGAAATCCGTCGGTACACCTGGCATGTCCTTGGGAGACCATGCGAAGATGTCCCGATTCTCAGGGAGGAAATCGACGAGCTCGCCTTCCTATTTGCTGTCGAGGTTTGCACCTACGACGGCGTACCTCTCTAGGCGCTCCGGATCCAAGCGTATCTTCTTTGTCTCTTTGGTCGGCTTGAACGAACCTTCGGCTTCTGACTCCTTCGGGTCGGGCGATATCTCTGGCTGCTTTCCCGCCATCGCCACAACTTGCTCAAGGAGTCGCTTCTCGGCTGCAATCACCAGGGACTCGGCCAGCCGACTGCTCTTGGCCGCGCAAGCGGACGACTTCCGGTAGTCGCCGGCCACAGTCAGAATTCCCCTGGAACTGGGCATCTTCATCTTGAGGTAGGCGTAGTGGGGGACCGCCATGAACTTGGCCAAGGCAGGCCGGCCAAGTAGCGCATGGTATGGGCTCTCAAGGTCCACTACCTCAAACCAAACAGACTCTCTTCGGAAGTGATCTTTGTTCCCAAAGAGGACGTCAATCAGGATCTTGCCGATTAGTGAGCAGGAAAGCCCAGGAACAATGCCGTGGAACACAGTCCGGCTGTTCTGAAGCTGTCTCTGCTTAATTCCTAACTTCTCCATGGTGTCTTTGTACAGGATATTGATGTTGCTGCCCCCATTTATCAGAACTCGCGAGAAACGCGCGGCCCGTTTGTCCATGGCAAAGGTGGCGTCCAGAACCAAGGCGTAGGAGCCCGGACTCGGCATCACTTCTGGGTGGTCAGCCCTGCTCCAGCTGATGGGCCTCTCAGACCAGTGCATGAACTCTGGCGTCTCTGAGGCTACTACGTTCACCTCTTGTCGCTGCAGTCGCCTGCTGCGTCGATCTTCAGCCACACTGGTGAACACCACGTAGGCTCCGTGCTCTTCACGGTATTCGTCTTGTACTGCGCCGACTGGCCTGACAGCCGACTGCTGGGGCGGAGGCGGAGGCGGCTGCCCAGCAGGCGGGGGTGGCAGGAGGCCGTCTCCCTTGGCGATCCTGGTGAGCCAGTGGCACTTCCGGGTGGTGTGATTCGACGGCTTCGCGCCGCTGTGGAACTTGCAAGGTCCATCCAAGGTCTGCTCGTAGGAGAAGGCCGGCAACCAGTTTGGCTTGCCGCCTTTCTGTCGCTTGGGCGGAGGCTGCTCTTCTGGCTGCTGGGCTTCAACGGTCGCGACCTGCCGGCTATTGGAAGCCGGCTGCGGGGCCTTGCGCTTGTTGTCGCCCTACTGTTGTCGCCGGCCGGCGTGTGCCACCGAAGTTCTTGGAGCCGGAGGAGCTACTTTGCCAGTCGTGCTGATTTGAATTTCCATCTTCATGGAGGAGTCGGCTGTAGCGTACTTGTCCGCTATGATCAGCAACTCGTCGAGGGTTTCTGGCTCGTCGCAGAGGAGCTTGTGCTTGAGGAGGGTGCCTTGTCGGCACCCGGCTGTGAGGTACTCAATGGCCTGCACCTCGTGCACGCCCTCACAGGAGTTCCGGAGCTCAGCCCAACGCGTGACGTAGTCGCGAGTTGACTCGTCAGGACCTTGCACGCACAAGGAGAGCTGACGAGGCTTGGGAGGACGCTTGTACGTGCTGGTGAAGTTGCGGACGAATGCTTCAGTGAAGTCGACCCAGCTATTGATGCTGCGGGGCTTTAGGCTGTTCAGGCATGTCCGGGCTGTGCCCTGGAGCATGAGCGGAACGTACTTTACGGTGACACGCTTGTTGCCGTTTGCTATGCTGACAGCCGTGGAGTAGTCGACTAGCCAGTCTTCCGGCTTCACGGAGCCGGTATACTTGGGCGTGTCTCTTGGGAGCGTGAACCCTCTAGGAAAAGGCTCGTCCCGAATGCGGGGCCCGAAACAAGGCGGACCCAGCTCATCTTCTTCTTCTAGCGCCAGGGACCGGTGAAGTCGGTCGATCCGGTGGCGGGCGTCATTCTCTCCAACTCCCTCTCGGCGGCCAAGACGGTCACCGAGAGTCGGATGGTCAACAGGCGGCGAGGAGACTCGCCTCTCCTTGCGGGGAGGGGGAGGCGGATAGTCGTCCCGTCGTTCCACTGCTCTCGCGCGACCGTCTCGGTCGCGCTCTATGGTAATCCGAGTCCGACTGTGGCTGACAGCCGGCTCCTTGTCCTTTCTTCCTCGGGCACCGCCAGTCGGTGTCCGAGACGTTGCGCCTTGATCTCGGTGCGGGTCGTCGTTTGGCCGCTACGGCACCTCCTTGCGGCAGCCGGCCTCGTTCTGCGCGGCGGCCGCGTCGAGGAGCCGTTGGACTCGCTCCATCATGAGGCGGCATTCTTCGCCCTCGAAATTGTCCAGCTCATCCGCCACTGCCTGGGCGGCTTGGATGTTCTCCACCGGTGTAGCATACACGGGGTGGCTAGCCCCAAACAGGCTAGCGATGGCTACGCCGCGTTGCTGGACCGCGCCAAGGCGGCTGGGCCCTGCCGGGGCCGGCGAGCCGCCAACGGCGCGATCCATCTCCCGCTGGTAAGCTTCTGACAGGCGTGTCACGCTGGCCAGCTTCTTTGCGCCTTCGACGAGCTGAAGGCGGCACGCTTCTAACGTCTCTGCATCAGCATCTTCCGGAATGGGCACAGCTAGGTCTTGCAGCGCCGCGCCGAGTGGTTCGGGCGCCCCTCCGCCAGGGAACTCGTCATGACTGATGACTAGCACCTCAGTGACGGTGCTTCCGTCGCTTTCTGCGTGGGGGAGAGGTTCGTCGTAGACCACCACATTGGCGGGGAATGCGTCGACCGACACGGTGTCGGAGTCGACCAGCATCGGGTCGGTGGAGCCTACAGACTCCAAGTCTATGGCAGGCTCGCCGGAAACGTGGAGTTGATCGAGGAGGCCCGCGAGGCGGTTTTCGGGGCCGCCTGCGCCTGCGTCGGACGCAGGTTTGTCGGAGAGGCGAACCTCGCCGACAAGTTCGGCCAAGGAGCTGGCTGCGCAGGCGATCTCAACGCCGCGCAGCGCATCGATGCAAACTTCGCCTGGCGTGCCTGGCTAGCTGCGCTCGCCAGGGAAGAAAAGGGTTCCCGTCCAGAACAGATCTCCGGACGGCGGTGCACCATGCCCCACGGTGGGCGCCAAATGTCGGGGGTTTGGTGCGACATATGCCAACGGATGGCTTATCATGGTGGGGGCGAGTAGAACGTCGCCGGTGCCTAAAAACGGGATGAGGCGAAGACATGCATGCCGGCGAATCTTACCTAGCTTCGGGGCTCTCCGGGGAGATAATACTCCTACTACTGCTCTGGCGGGTCTCCGCATGATCACTATGGTCAAGTGTTTACACAGTTGCTCCTTGAGTTGCGTCTGGTGGTAGAAGAGGGCAAGGCTAGCTCTCTCCTTCTATCTGGTGTGGTGTAGAACTACTGGGATCCAACCCTTTGCATGGGGCCCTGGGGGGTTTATATAGGTCTACCCCCCAGGGGTACAATGGTAATTTGACTGGGCGCGGGCCCAGCCGTCAGTGCCTCCGACCTCCGACCTCTCCGCCGACTGCTGGGGCCCGCCGACTGGTGCGCCCCGCCGACTGGTCTGGTACGGAGCCGACGGGCCGTGTCCGCCGCGGGCGGGTCTTGCCGGCTGCTGATTACTGTAGCCATGCTCCTGATGACGCAAGCTTGGTCATGGGGTCGTGGCAACAGCCCCGCCGCCTTGCGGGCGATCACTGTGGCCACTCCCCATCTTTTCTTGATTAATGGCGCGTGGGCCCTGGGGAGGGCTCGGCCGACTCCCCCAGGCCGACTCCCGACGGGTCCGACTAGCGGTTCTCCCGCCGTCTCCCGAGGTCTCGCTGACTGGTGGGCCCCGCGGCCTCCAGGCCGTACAGACAAGTCGTCATGGGCGCAGGACCCGGTACAGTGGTGCTGATGTTAGGGCCGGCCGGACAACAGTGCCACGCCGCAGGGAGATCTTCCCAAGTACGGCGTGCTGTTAGCCATGCCTGCCCTTGGTAAGGGGCGGGGAGTGGGCTTCATTGTAGCCACGCACCTGCCCCGTCCCCTTCGATGAGGTCACGGTTTGTTGGAGTCGCCGGCCGACTCCCGAAAGCCGGCTTCTCTGGAAGTCGCCCTTGGGACTCGGCCGTGAGCGGGCAGTCGGCCGCCTGCCGTAGACTCCCCAGGAGGCGGCTCTTCGCCCTGTGGTCTTGAGGGGCGCAGCCTGCCCTAATGTCTTGAAAGGTTATGGGGCTCGGGTTGGCCTACCCGTGGCCCATTACTCCGACAGGCAGTGGCCTTTTCAAATATATTTTTGTTTCTAGCTTTCCTTTAAAACTTCTCTGCTTTCTTTTATTTTCAAAAGAGCAAAACAGTTTTATCATTTATAAAACTTACACTTAGCATAATAGTATAACTTAGGCTACTGCCACATTAAGCTTAACATTATAATACATTATCTTAGCATTTTTTTAACGTAAAAATCATTTAATTTAAATGCTTTAGCCACTGTTGTAACTAGTTTAGGGCACTTAGAAATTTTGGAAAAAAGTTAGTTCACTGCCAATATTATCAAAAGAATAATTGCCACATGATGAACATTTTAGATTTCATGTCTGACAAAAATGAATTTTTAACTTTAGATTGGGTTTGAATTTGAATTGTGATTTGGATCAAGTGAAGATTAGCAACAGTAACATAATGACATGGCACCATTAACAGGGGATTACTGTAGCATAACACTTGGGGTGTTACAAATCTCCTCCACCACAAGAAATCTCGTCCCGAGATTTAAGTGTGGAAGTAAAAAGTAAGTTCGGGAGAACTGACCCTGATAGGGTTAATTATCTGGTGAACAATTCAGAGAATGTGGCAGAAGTATCTCTCGAGTTGAAACTTAATAAGACCTCGAGAGCATAGTACAACAGGAAGGATCAAACGGATAGACAAACGATTGATACCCGAATAGAGTGTGAGAAAGGGGTTCAGAGCATCGGGAATAGATCATCTCTCGGACGGTGGCTCGTGACAACACACAAAGCCAAGAGCAAATGATACTTCGGAATAAAGGATATACAGGAGAGTCAGGTTCCGATCGTGTGGAACTGTGGGTTATGGGCCCACTATGTGGGTTAAAAGTAGGGGGAGCGGTGACATCTTGCATGGTCATGATAGCAAGGCATGTCAGAGGGTAGCCTGTCAGTTATGTCGGCAACAACGTCGGTACCAAGGGAGAGGGACGAAGAGAACCATTATCCTGCTTGTTGAACGAGGCGGGCCATTAGGCAAAGTTCTTGTCCATCGGTAGTTACTTGAATGTTAACAGCAATAATAACAGGGTCTTTACTGACAGAGTTGTACATTGAGGTGCTTACCTAAGCAACAAATTATCCCTGCTGAGATAAGTTAGTTTACCGAAAAGGTTAAACAAAAGAATGGAAAGGAAAATATGATTAGTATATTAATCAGAATAATGGAAAGGAAAATGTGTTCAAACACAATTATCAGGAGTATATCCTTCCCAAGGACAAGCAGAGGATGATATCCATGACAGGATAGTAAGTAGATAACCAATTAGGTAAAGGGAAAGAAATTTCATGACATTACCCATACAACGGTGTTTGGATAATTGATAAAGAAACATTTAGCATTGCGCCTCCAATGTTCTTAATAAAATTCATAGTACCACAGTCATGCTTCGGGATAGCATTGACATGGTCATCAGGTAAAGGTCGGACCTTGGGAACACAACAGATCCATCAGGAATTTCTAGAACATCTCATGCAATTTTATCAGTGAAAGATGAGGAGGTGGCCGATGGGTTCAATAGCAATCCATCAACCTGTTAAAAGGATGTATTTCCAAAATTTATATGAACAAGTTTTGTGTTATGGGGGAGACAAGAATGTTGTCGATGATAACATAAATCATCAAGGGGCAAGGATGGTATTTCTCATCATGAATTCGATTGATATCCTAAAACAAGTCAGTATATTGATGGGGATCACGACAGATTTTGTCGAGGTACTATGAAGAGGCCATCGAACAGCGACCACATCAAGCAAAAGGAATGATGAAGCAAAGGTTATTGGAACCACGGATGCGACACAAGCTCGAAAACAAGCTTGTTGTTTGAGGTGAGATGATAAGATGAGGAAGATCGATGTAAGCTTAGTTCGTCGTCGAAAGTTGTGCTCCGGAAAGAAGGATCGGATAGCACAATTAAAATTAGCTCGATAATGATATATCCGATCAGGCTATGAATGACTTGAAGGATTATTAAACTCGTAAGCAACGGAAATAGCTTAGAGTTATTGAATCGGAGTGCGGAATTGATTCACTTATCGGTGTTCTCGAGTGACTAATAACTCGGAACCCGGGGCAATCTGAAATCGCTGAGGAGCAATACCAGATGAAGACTCATAGGAAGCAACACAGTTCTTTGTTATTCTCGAGATACCGGAGGGTAATACTCGAAGGAAGGTCAAGATAGAGATTGCAAAGATGCATTGATCTGCAGAAGACAAGTGCTTTAACTTGTCCGAGAAATGGAATCAAAGGGGAACAATCATGGTCAGAACCACGATTGCAAAGGAACAAACATAGTTACCAGATGAACTTATAACAAGGGGATTATTATTATCACAAGAAGTTTCCATGATAAGATCTACATCATGTCCACGGGCATGAACACAAAGTTCAAGGTCGACTCCCACTTCTTCAATGCATATCATTTCATTTACTTCTCACTTTCGATAAAGTTGTAGTGTTGAAATTATATCTGGCAAAAGCCAATAGAGTATAACCCGCATAACTTTCGAGTTCACACAGATAAGGGAAGGCATAGGTTCAACCCATCAGGGGAGCATATATCATAAATTTCGAGAATAAATAACACAAGCTCGGTAGTAGGGCATGCTAGAGAAAGCGGAGGATACAATTTACCAAAAGCATTATGTATCCGAGGAAAGGCTCACAAGCCTATGTAATATGAAGGACGTTGTTGGATAAAATCCAAAAAAGGGGTCTGGTGGTCCACAAGGGATCTGATGTGAGCATCAGTATTCAACCATAGGAAGAAATAATGCAAGGAGATCAGATTATAGAAACAACCGACTAACTCAAAGCTCAATTGCAACAGAATTATGAATTCCAAGACAAGGGATCAGAAGCAATGCTCTGATTAGGGATGGATAGGTAGAATAGCCTTAGGGGTACAATTGAGGGCGATTTGATTGATCAAAATTTAGCACATGTTAAAATGACGTCTGAGCCGGGAGGATGAATTCTAGGATCTGATTGAGGATTGCGAGCATTCACAACATATTGTATGAACGGACTCAAAATGTTAATGACAAAGGCTGACAATAAGATTACTAGACTTACGATATTAACCATAATGCAAGCAAGCAAGAAATTCAAGAACAATAGGCTATTGAGGATTTTCACAAGAAAGAATGGTATTACGAAGACTTTTGTGAAGTACATGAATCAACTGAGGATGAGCGGATACTCGATAGGTACACAAAGTTATCTGTAGGGGTATTCAGATGACAAGGAACTGCAAGGCATTAAGCTCAAAGGATTCTCAAAAAAAGGAGAGCAGTTCAGGGCATCTTGTAATAACAAGAACAATGGGATAGAATGTAAGATTGGCAAGTGTGTGTAGTTATCCATAAGGATATTTCGGTGGTAAGGAATTGCAAAGGCAACAGGCACAAAGTCTCGAGAGAATATCGTAGAGTATCTTCGGAATCTTTTGATGCAACAGGCGATCATGTGGAATAAGGGGCTCTCCGGGCGGATGTGATTACAAGATCCTAATGTTCGAGTTAGTAAATCCATTTAACCTGAATAGGAGAGAGATCAGAGTCCCAGAGTATAGACGGGGAGTAAAAGATCCTAATACCACCCAATGGCGACGTGGGCCCGTAAGCCACACAGCCATGTTAGTAAAACAGTTTTTTGGATGACTAGACTCAACTTTGGCCAAGGAGTTGGAAAGGGGGCTACCTACAGGCAGTCGGCTCTATTACCAACTTGTGATGCCCTCGATTCAATCGTACACGCAAATGTGTACGATCAAGATCAAGGACTCACGGGAAGATATCACAACACAACTCTAGACACAAATTAAAATAATACAAGCTTTATATTACAAGCCAGGGGCCTCGAGGGCTCGGATACATAAGCTCGAAGACACAAGAGTCAACGGAAGCAACAATATCTGAGTACAGACATAAGTTAGACAAGTTGGCCTTAAGAAGGCTAGCACAAAAGCAACAACGATCGAAAAGGCAAGGCCTCCTGCCTAGGAGCCTCCTAACTACTCCTAGTCGTCTGCGGTTTTCACGTAGTAGTAGGCATCCTTCGGGTAGTAGTAGTCATCAGTGGCGTCGTCTGGCTCCTGGTATCCGTCATCTGGTCGCAACAATCGGGTATGAGGGGAAAAGAAGTAGCAAAGCAACCGTGAGTACTCATCGAAAGTACTCGCAAGACTTACATCAGATCTAAACTAAGTATGCAACTGTATCAAAGGAAAGGGTTGTATCTCTAGACTAAACTGCAGAATGCCAGAAGGGAAGGGGAAAGCCTAGCCTATCGAAGACTAGCATCTTCTGGAAACCACCATCTTGCAGCAATAGGAGGGAGTAGAGTAGCATAAAGTAAAATAGCAGTAATGTTATCAACCTCGGCCAGAGATCTTTTCTCGACTCCCTACGAGAAAGCAATCCCAGAGCCATACTATCCAAGTGTCAACACATTCCAAAACTCATCACCATCCAGTTCTCATCACAAGTATCCAATTCTAGTTGTATCTATCGGGATACAACTCCAATTGTCCGTTACAGTAGGACAGGCTATCGATAGATGTTTTCTTCCCTGCAGGGGTGCACGAACTTACCGACCACGCTCGATTAACTCCGGCCGGACACACTTTCCTGGGTCATGCCCGGCCTCGGCCAAACAATACGCCGCAACCCGACCTAGGCTTAATAGAGAGGCCAGCACGGCGGACTAAACCTATGCCCCCAGGGGTCATGGGCCATCTCCCCGGGAACTCCTGCACGCTGCGTACGCGACCGGTGAGCAGACCTAGCTACCTCCTTCAACAAGGTAGGTGCTTACCAGTCCAAGCCGGGGCGCGCCGCTCAGTCGCTGACATCTATTAAGCTTCGGCTGATGTATACGACGTAGAACGCCCATACTATGCCCACGTGATGGTTAGTGCTATCAAGCCAGAGGCCCCTCGGATCAAATATCCAAATCGTAGTGGATTAGGAACACGCGGTAACGAGCAGAGACTCACGATCGGTGTGACCCCATCGCCCCGTCTCGAGAACTTGCGGCAAGGGCTAAGAATGCCCGGCCACGCCTCGTAAGTATCTCGCGGGCACCTTCCAGGTCAACCTGACTCCACATCACTCGCTATTAAGCTCGCGCAGGTACCCCTTAGGGTCGACCCGTCTTCAGTAACATGGTTCAGTGTAAAATCATAGTAACCATAGTAACTGTGTGTCTAACACCAAAGGGAAAACCCGAGGAGTCACCCCCGGTGAATTCCACTCGATGTTGTCATCAAGGTGAACGTAAGAGGATCCACCCTCGAGGTTCACGTTTGATGGGTTGCATGATAGAGCCGTAACGGAAGTGGTTAAGGAGGAAATCACCCTCGATGACCTCGACCGTATAGCTACACTACGGAGATCCTATCAGGAGTGATGTAAGAGGTTCCACCCTCGGCACTTGATGGTAACTCTACAGAGTCGTACAACTAGGGGGGATGTGCGGTGTCGGGCCCTGGACGTCAATCACGTTGATCGAGTCATCGAACATAAAGTGGGGCAACTGGGACAGGGTGGGGGTCACTGATGAATCACTAACCAACCTATACTAAGCAGTTTAGGACAAGCAGATAAGGTATGAAAGCAGGTAACAACAACAGGCTATGCATCAGAGTAGGATCATACAGAAAGCTGTAGCAGTTCTAATGCAAGCATGAGAGGGAAAGAAATGGGCGATATCGG
>NC_041382.1:724491580-724494173 GCF_002162155.2 Triticum dicoccoides | reverse complement strand
GATCGGGGGAAGGGGCAGAGGGAGGAGGCGAGGGAGAGGGGGATCGTGGGGGGAAGAGTGGGGGGAGTGCGTGGGGTGTGGGGGGGTAGCGGTTTAGGTCACGGGAGTGGGAGGGGATAAGGAGGCAACGGGGTGGGCCGGCCTGGTTGGCCCGAGGCTTAGCTGGGCCGGGGGGGGTTGTCTAGGCCCAGGGGCAGTGGCCTTTTCAAATATATTTTTGTTTCTGGCTTTCCTTTAAAACTTCTATGCTTTCTTTTATTTTCAAAAAAGCAAAACAGTTTTATCATTTATAAAACTTACACTTAGCATAATAGTATAACTTAGGCTACTGCCACATTAAGCTTAACATTATAATACATTAGCTTAGCATTTTTTTAACCTAAAAATCATTTAATTTAAATGCTTTAGCCACTGTTTTAACTAGTTTAGGCACTTAGAAATTTTGGAAAAAAAGTTAGTTCACTGCCAATATTATCAAAAGAATAATTGCCACATGATGAACATTTTAGATTTCATGTCTGACAAATATGAATTTTTGACTTTAGATTGGGTTTGAATTTGAATTGTGATTTGGATCAAGTGAAGTTTAGCAACAGTAACATGATGACATGGCACCATTAACAGGGGATTACTATAGCATAACACTAGGGGTGTTACAGAGGGCTTCACCATCTCTTCATCAACTTACTTTGGAGACTTCGGCGTTGCCAGCCGACTAGCTTCATCACATTAGCTGGATCACGGGCTTTTCCTCGACGAGCCAACCTTTGCTAGCATCGCCATGCCACTGCTTCATCACCCATCAGGAAATGGGTGTGCGGATCGAGCCCCAATTTTGGAAGTAACCTTTCTCCAGATTGCTACAACAGATAAACCAGGTGCTATTAATCCTAGTATTTTTTCTTGCTTGGGTTTATTTTTCCCAAGGAATTATTACTCCAATTTGTTTCATCATCTATACACAGGTTTGTTAGATGGTGGCTGTATTAACAATGGTGGCGTGGTGGTTCGGTCAGTTTCCGTATACAGTTCGGCGAATGCCGCATCCGGAACTCAGACCGGCCTGCGAATTCGGGCTTGGCCACGCCTTCACCGCGTCACGCCGATAGGTTGCACGATAGAGCCGTAACGAAAGTGGTTAAGGAGGAAATCACCCTCGATGACCTCGACCGTATAGCTACACTACGGAGATCCTATCAGGAGTGATGTAAGAGGTTCCACCCTCGGCACTCGATGGTAACTCTGCAGAGTCGTACAACTAGGGGGGGATGTGCGGTGTCGGGCCCTGGACGTCGATCATGTTGATCGAGTCATCGAACATAAAGTGGGGCAACTGGGACAGGGTGGGGGTCACTGATGAATCACTAACCAACCTATACTAAGCAGTTTAGGACAAGCAGATAAGGTATGAAAGAAGGTAACAACAACAGGCTATGCATCAGAGTAGGATCATACAGAAAGCTGTAGTAGTTCTAATGCAAGCATGAGAGGGAAAGAAATGGGCGATATCGGAATGCTCAAGGGGGGGGTTGCTTGCCTGGTTGCTCTGGCAAGGAGGGGGGTCATCGTCGACGTAGTCGATCACAGGGGCATCAGCAGCGGTCTCGGGGTCTACCGGAGAGAAGAGGGGGAAGAAACAATAAATGCAAAGCAAACATATGCATAACAACACAATAAGCGGTGCTACAGGTGTTCTAACATGGCACTAGGCGATACTGACGAAGGGGGAAACATCCGGGAAAGTTTTCCCGGTTCCGGACGTCTATCAGACAGATGAACCGAAGGGGAAAAGTTCAACGTTCATTATGCTAGGGACGTGTGATAGACGAATGGAGGGCGTATTCGGATTCGTCTCGTCGTTCTGAGCAACTTTCATGTAGAAATCATTTTCATCTGAGATACGGTTTAATTTCTATGAATTTTCAAAGTTTAAACAATATTCTGGAATTATTATTAATTCAAAAACAATGATTAAATGCTAGGTGCACCCAACTTTATGTACACAATAGTGTACACAGAGGATGACATGTGGGTCTAGGGGGGTCCCAGTTGACCAGTCAAAGTTTGACTTGTCAACAGGGGGTGGGCCCTCCTGTCATAGACTAGGTTTAGTTAATTAAATCACTTTCAACTAATCTAGTGATTAGGCTAATTAATCCCAAGTTAATTAACTAATTAATTAATATGTTTTTTAAACTCCTTTTTTTACAGGGGCGTGGGGCCCATGGCCTAGCGGGCGTGGGCTAAACGGGGTGCGGGCTCCCGTGTGCAGCGATCGCCTGAAGCCACCAGGGGGCGCTGCTGGGTGGCGGGATGCCGGCGGGTGGCAGCGGAGGCGAACGGCGCGAGGGCCGGCGGCTGGAGCCGCGGCAGCGGCCAGTGGGCGCGCAGGCTTGGCGCGGGGAGGGGCGCAGCCAGCGGCGGTTAGCGGCGAGGTCAGAGGTGGAGCGGGGGCATGGCCACGCGCGGGCAGCGCGCGCCGGGGCGTGGTTGGGCGAGCAGCGGGAGAGGAAGGCTGGGGGCGAGGGCACGACAAGGAAGGCGCGGGGAGCGGGAGGTGGCTGCGGGTGCGTGCGAGCAAGCGGGCGCGACA
>NC_041382.1:724388322-724491005 GCF_002162155.2 Triticum dicoccoides | reverse complement strand
TGGCGGGCGGCGAGCGACTGGTCGCGGGGCGGCGTCGGCCCGATCCTGAACTGGATCGGGGGAAGGGGCAGATGGAGGAGGTGAGGGAGAGGGGGGTCGTGGGGGGAAGAGTGGGGGGAGTGCGTGGGGTGTGGGGGGTAGCGGTTTAGGTCACGGGAGTGGGAGGGGATAAGGAGGCAACGGGGTGGGCCGGCCTGGCTGGCCCGAGGCTTAGCTGGGCCGGGGGGGTTGTCTAGGCCCAGGGGCAGTGGCCTTTTCAAATATACTTTTGTTTCTGGCTTTCCTTTAAAACTTCTATGCTTTCTTTTATTTTCAAAAAAGCAAAACAGTTTTATCATTTATAAAACTTACACTTAGCATAATAGTATAACTTAGGCTACTGCCACATTAAGCTTAACATTATAATACATTAGCTTAGCATTTTTTAACTTAAAAATCATTTAATTTAAATGCTTTAGCCACTGTTTTAACTAGTTTATGGCACTTAGAAATTTTGGAAAAAAAGTTAGTTCACTGCCAATATTATCAAAAGAATAATTGCCACATGATGAACATTTTAGATTTCATGTCTGACAAAAATGAATTTTTGACTTTAGATTGGGTTTGAATTTGAATTGTGATTTGGATCAAGTGAAGATTAGCAACAGTAACATGATGGCATGGCACCATTAACAGGAGATTACTGTAGCATAACACTGGGGGTGTTACAGAGGGCTTCACCATCTCTTCATCAACTTACTTTGGAGACTTCGGCGTTACCAGCCGACTAGCTTCATCACATTAGCTGGATCACGTGCTTTTCCTCGGCGAGCCAACCTTTGCTAGCATCGCCATGCCACCGCTTCATCACCCATCAGAAAATGGGTGTGCGGATCGAGCCCCAATTTTGGAAATAACCTTTCTCCATATTTCTACAACAGATAAACCAGGTGCTATTAATCCTAGTATTTTTTCTTGCTTGGGTTTATTTTTCCTAAGGAATTATTACTCCAATTTATTTCATCATCTATACACAGGTCTATCAGATGGTGGCTGTATTAATAATGGTGGCGTGGTGGTTCAGTCAGTTTCCGTATACAGTTCGGCGAATGCCGCATCCGGAACTCAGACCGGCCTGCGAATTCGGGCTTGGCCACGCCTTCACCGCGTCACGCCGATGCCCTGCATCGACATGACTTCGGTGCCAGGGCACATTTTTTTAATAAATTATTTTTGTGAAAAGCAATTATCCTTTTTGGATCGCACTATTTTATGTGTATAGGTGATCTACTTCGACCGCGTCACGTGGTCTCTTCGGCAAGCCGACGCCGTCGTCCCAATCGGCGTAAATCGGCTCGCGTGATCATCTTGTTGGTCGTGTTGCCATACCGACGTGTTCGGTTGCCTCGGGGACTTGGGCATCGCCGAGAGAGCACTACCTCATCGAGTGTTCGATGCACATGCCATATTTCTTTTATTACTCACTTTGCGTAAATTATTAATTATGCAACATTTTTTTATTATTATTCCTATTATCTCCGACTTGCACTATTTTCTGTGCACAGGTAGATAATCCGGGCAGCGCTTTCACCGCAGTGTACCGACGTACCACGTCACCTCGGCTGACCGGGGGCTTCGTCATCACTTCATTAACACACGCCGGGGGCTTCGGCGTCACACTGCCGGCCTGCTCCGTCGCCGCGGTCGGACTGGGGTTTTCACCTCGCCCATCGACTATGCTGCGTCACCATTTCATAAAGCCGAGTTCTTTACTCGGACATCTCGGGACCGGCTTGGGGGCTGGGATCTCGTCCCGCCACAATCTCGGCATGCGTCATCATCATCGAGCACATTAACCAGCTAAGTCGCTTTCATGCTCAAAAACTTTCAGTTTTAAAGTTTGTTCGGTTCGACCAAGCATTATACTTTTTTGGCAAAAAGTTATTTGTGACAAAATTCCTTGTCAATCCTTTGTTTGTGGCGCACAAATTCAAATACCCTGTTTACTTGGGGGCTTCCTTCATGAAGCTTTTCCTCTTGCATATGATTATACTTGTACGGCTTCGTTCCTTGTTCGTGTATTACGCCACAATATGCACCATATTGACTTAAATGTTCCGCAAGCTGGGTTGCCTGGCTCCTGTGCTTAGCCCTACGTTCCCGATTGTTCGGCTAGGGAGTAAAGGGAGAACCTCTGCGATTGTCATGACCGGGTCATCCGAGCTCTGACCTCAGACATGTGAAGCCGAAAGCTAGCGCTCTTATTATTTTGAATCATGGTCGACACACAATGGAACTCATGAGTACAAAAAATCTATTGCACAAGTCTCATAGTAATAATGAGCACCGAAGAAAGGTATCGGTGGGGGTACTATTTTCTTCGAAGATGCTTCTTACACTTCGTTAGTAATATAGCATAAGTTCCCAGAGCACGCTTTGTCTGTTACAGCCTTATGGCCTGATTGCCTGGTCATCGGAAACACCGTCGATACTCTCGACAGGTGGAGTACATGACACTTTTTGGCCCTTGGCCGAAGAGGGAGAAGCCGACGGTCGGTTAAGACACGTTTAAAGTTCGGGTGAACTGTAACGCCCCAAGACCAATGTGCCAGGTGTCCTCCAGTTATTCGCTGTTGTTGCCTTGTCATTTCTTGCATGTCATGCATCTCATATCATGTCATCATGTGCATTGCATTTGCATACATGTTCGTCTCATGCATCCGAGCATTTTCCCCGTTATCCGTTTTGCAATCCGGCGCTCCTATGTCACCCGGTGTCCCTTTCTACCTCTTTTTGTGTGCGGGTGTTAAACGTTTTCGGATTAGTCCGATACTTGTCATGCGGCCTTGGTTTACTACCGGTAGACCGCTTGTCAAGTTTCGTGCCATTTGGACTTCGTTTGATACTCCAACGGTTAATCGAGGAACCGAGAAGGCCTCGTGTGTGTTGCAGCCCAACACCCCTTCAAAGTGGCCCAAAACCCACGTAAACCTCCTCCATCATCTAGAGCGTTCGATCACGATCACGTGGCCGAAAACCGCACCTCATTTGGACTCTCCTAGCTCCCTTTACCTATAAATATGCGCACCCCATTCATTTTCACGGACGAAACCCTAGATTTTCCCTCCGCGCCGTGCCGGACATGTCCGTCCCGGACCGGACGAAATCGCGCCGCCCGCCACAGCCAACCACGGTGCGACACGTCAGCGCTGCCGCTCCTCTCTCTCCTCCCCACCGCGCTGGCCCGCGGAGCCCAGATCGGGCCAGCGCGAGCCCGACCGCGCCGCCACCCGGCCCGCACCTGCCCCGCCGTCCTTCAACTTGCCTCCTCGCGGGCCTTCACATCCGCGCCGCCCGCGCCACCTCTGGCGGTCGGAACCCCGCCAGACTTCCGCCGGCTGTCGCCATGCCTCCCGCGCCGCCTCCTAGGAGCCGCCCCGCCGCCCAGCTCCCGACGACGTCGTGCCCGCACGCCACCCGAGGCCACCGCCGCCGCCATGCCCCGGCCACCGCGCCTTTTGCCGCCCGCTCGCCGGCAACCGCGCCGCCCGGCCTCGGCTTCCGCACAGCCACCCCGCCACCGAGCTCCCTCGCCGAGCTCCACCACTGGCCGGACCTCCCCGCAGGCGCCGCGCCTCCCCGCTGCCTCCTCCTCATCGCGTCGGCGCTTTCCTCATCGCCGGCGTTCGCTGGAGAGCGCCACGTCTCGCCGGAGTTCCTCCCGGATCAGATCTGGTGGATTGGGATCAGATCCACCCATCCCTCCAACCAAACGTCTCCCTCCGATCCGGATCCCTCCGTCCCGCACCGCTTCGCCCCGGGTTGACTTTTCCCGAGAGGTCCAAATTTCACTAAGTCCCCCAGATTTCTGTATTTTTTGAGCATTTTCATCGCATCATAACTCTGTCATCGTAGCTCCGATTCACGCATGTAGCATATCAAAATGTTCGTCTCGACGAGTACATCATTTCTTCTCATTGCATCATTTTTATTTGACCTCATCTTGATGCCCGAAATGCTGTTGGAAGAGGGCTATGTGATGATTATGTCAGATCTATTTCCGCAAATGGCCTTTTGTCATTTTTGCCATGATTAATGTGTGCATGCTATGATCTTGAGCTCTATATGTGTTTTGATGAATGCCATGCCATCTTTACTGGGGTGTATGCCATGTATTTTTGTGATCTTTGCGGTGACTAGCACAAGTATGCAAAGTAGCTTACTCAATGATGCTGATTTCAGGGACTTAGAGTTTCACTAAGTCCTTGTCCTGATATTGTTTTTATGCCATATGTTCATGTTGTTTCCTAGTGATCCATGTCTCTTTTGAGGATGATCAGTAAGGATGTTTTGTTAATATTATGGTGCTCTATCCATCCATGTCTTTTTTTGCATTTATGGAGCACCCTAGCTTGAGTCAATCAAGCTCTACTTTTGCTATAAAATGTTCCTGGCAGATTGTTAACATGTTTAGCGATTTTGCCGGGCTTCTTGTTGTTGATCCGTGCATGCTATGTTGTTGTTCCTGCCATGTCTAGCTTCTATGCCATGTCTTCTTGATGGGTGTATTCTTAGTTTGTCATTCCATGCTCTGTAGTGGGTGCATCGAGCTCGTAAGCATGCCTACTTGTTAATCTGTTTTGCATGCTCCAGTTTTTCACTAAGTCTGAATCTATTTATGTTTTTGCTATGTTCGCATGCTTGCAATTGTATTTTCTGATCCCTTTTGGCTCGAGGTCACTAAGGGACTCTTGTTATATGCTTTGAGTAGCTTCATGCCATGCCTTGCTTTTCCATGATATGTTCCTATAGCATGTAGTTTTGATGCTCTAAACATTGCTTCCTGATGATAAATTCTTGACTTGTGTTATTTTCACTAAGTCTGAAACCTGTTATCATTTGCACTTTTTCCCTGCTTGTTTGAACCTGTTATTGAGTGAATTAGCCGTAGCTCAGTGTTCATATTTTGTCAAGAATCATGAGTGGATGCCTGCCATGTATTTTGTTGCCATGTTTGGGTGTAGTAGCTTAATTATAATGATGCATTTAGAAGGCTACTTGCTGTTAATCGCAGACCGGTGCCATATTTGTTTTGCTTGTCATTTCCAAACCGTGCATCCGATTCCAGTGATCTTTATGTCGATTTCAAACAAAATCACCTCACCTTTCCAGTGGCACTCTTAGATTTCCAAGTTGAGGCCAGGTTCAATCATTCCTTTCCAAATCATGCATATGCATCACATACCGCATCCTGCATATCATGCCATGTTCCTATGTTGGTTGTTTACTATGTTGTGTGTTTCTTTCCGGTGTTGCTTCTTCAGGTTGGTTCCGTTAACGTCGCATTTGTGAGGACCCGTTCGACTACGTCTATTTGTCTTCTTCATTGACTCGTTCTTCTTCCTTGCGGGATTTCAGGCAAGATGACCATACCCTCGAAATCACTTCTATTTTTGCTTGCTAGTTGCTCGCTCTTTTGCTATGCCTATGCTGCGATACCTACCACTTGCTTATCATGCCTTCCATATTGTTAAACCAAGCCTCTAACCCACCTTGTCCTAGCAAACCGTTGTTTGGCTATGTTACCGCTTTGCTCAGCCCCTCTTATAGCGTTGCTAGTTGCAGATGAAGATTGGAGTTTGTTCCTTGTTGGAACATGGATATTTTGTTGGGATATCATAATATCTCTTATTTAATTAATGCATCTATACACTTGGTAAAGGGTGGAAGGCTCGGCCTTATGCCTGGTGTTTTGTTCCACTCTTGCCGCCCTAGTTTCCGTCATATCAATGTTATGTTCCTGGATTTTGCGTTCCTTACACGGTTGGGTTATAATGGGAACCCCTTGACAGTTCTCCTTGAATAAAACTCCTCCAGCAATGCCCAACATTGGTTTTACCATTTGCCACCTAGCCTTTTCTTTCCCTTGGGTTCTGCAGACTCAAGGGTCATCATTATTTTAACCCCCCCGGGCCAGTGCTCCTCTGAGTGTTGGTCCAAACTGGAGCCCTGTGCAGCGCCCCCTCGGGGAAACACGAGGTTTGGTTTTAGTTGTATGGAGCGCTCATCTGAGTGTGCCCTAAGAACGAGATATGTGCAGCTCCTATCGGGATTTGTCGACACATTCGGGCGGTGTTGCTGGACTTGTTTTACCATTGTCGAGGATGTCTTGTAACCGGGATGCCGAGTCTAATCGGGTTGTCTTGGGAGAAGGAATATCCTTCGTTGACCGTGAGAGCTTGTGATGGGCTAAGTTGGGACACCCCTGCAGGGATTTGAACTTTCTAAAGTCGTGCCCGCGGTTATGGGCAGATGGGAATTTGTTAATGTCCGGTTGTAGAAAACCTGAAGTTTATCTTAATTAAAATACATCAACCGCGTGTGTAACCGTGATGGTCTCTTTCCGGCGGAGTCCGGGAAGTGAACACGGTGTTGGAGTAATGCTTGACGTAGGTTGTTCTATGATCACTTCTTGGTCATAGATTTCTCGAACGTGCTTTGCCTTCTCTTCTCGCTCTCTTTTGCGTATATGTTAGCCACCAAACATGCTAGTCGCTTGCTGCAGCTCCACGTCATACCTTTTACCCTACCTATAAGCTTAAATAGTCTTGATCGCGAGGGTGCGAGATTGCTGAGTCCTCGTGACTCACAGATACTTCCAAAACCAGTTTGCAGGTGCCGATGTTACCGAGTAGGTGACGCAACCGAGCTCAAGGAGGAGTTCGATGAAGATCTTGTCCATTGTGTTGTTTCGTTTCAGTCGATCAGTAGTGGAGCCCAGTTGGGATGATCGGGGATCTGTGTAGCATTTGGGGTAGTCTTATTTTATTTTGGTTCCGTAGTCAGGCCTTGATTGTATCTGGATGATGTATTGCTTTATTCATGTATTGTGTGAAGTGGCGATTGTAAGCCAACTATGTCTCTCTTTCCCTTATGTATTACATGGGTTGTGTGAAGATTACCTCACTTGTGACATTGCTTTCAATGCGGTTATGCCTCTAAGTCGTGCTTCGTCACGTGGGAGATATAGTCGCATCGAGGGTGTTACAAGAACACATATATGATATAAGTACTTCGGTACATACAATCATTATACATAAAATTCTTTTATCCAAGTCACTTGGGGGCTTTTAAAATTTATATGAGCTGTTTTATAGTAAATGTGTTTTCTTCTTGGTCGTTGCAAAGTCTTTCTACCGCTCCTTTTTCTACTCGAGTGTATGGTCAATAGCCGGATAGCATGTCTTCTCTCTAAAAGCTGCTCGAGTTTAGTTTGCTAAACTGACCTCGGAGAAGTACTCCGCCTTTGGGATAAGGAGCCTGAAGCCGTAGGCTGACCCAGGTGAAGTCTTGAGATCGGATGTGTCATGTTAAAGCACGACAGAAGCACCATTTTTCACAATTTTCGGATTGGCACCAAACACTTGATCTTGTTCGGACGTCAAGTTTTTACGGACGTTTTTTGGTTTTCCAAGCTTATGGCACTTTTAAACTATTTCTGTGTTTCCAGCATAAGACTCGCAGTGCAACGCCGGACACCTTTAGAGATTCGGCAAAAACATTCTCGGATATTGCCATACATGCATCGGTTTGAAATTGTGTCTTCGGTCAAATAGTTGGGTTTCCCGGCTCCTGTGCTTGCCTCCTACGTTCCGTGTTTTTCGGCTAGGTGTGCAAAGGGAGAACCACTGTGATTGTGCTTCCAGCTCGCATGGTTGAGCACCTCAGTGGAGAAAGCCGAAAACTGACTATCACAATAAGCGTAAATTGGTCAGCGATCCGATGACTATGTTAAATGATGGGCCATTCATAACATTGGCCGAAGTGTTTACGGCTTGACCTTGACTGTCGCCGAACACTACCGGGGGCTAGTAACTGGCCTCCCAAACTAAATCCTCAATATTTTGCTCTTACATTAGAGTTGAGGTTTCATGATCATGCTTAGCATGACAACCCAAAGAAAGGAACCGATAGCGGGACTATTTTCTTTGGAAGACATTTCTTATGTTAAACAGTAATATAACATATCTCTCTGTGTACCTTTGTTTGTAAAACTGTATGGCCAAATTGCCTTGTTGGTCGTAAATCTTGCCCTCATAAAGGCTTTATAAAGTAGGACAAACACTCCTCGGCTACTGGCCGAGGAGGTGGAAGCCGATGGTCGGTCAACAAAGTTTTGTACAATGCAGATCCAAGCATTAATGATGTAAAGTACTTGGATACATAGAATCATTACACATAATTTGTAATTTTACTCTGGATATCGATCCTTAATTCGGCCACCCGTTCCCGCATTAAGGCTCGGGGGCTACTGGGCTTCGGGCTTATCATTTACTAATATTAAAGGGGCACATCGATCCCCTCATCTGGTGTTGCCACCCGACCAGTGTCTCAGGGGCTACTGCATTGGAAATCTAGTGCAGAAAATTTAAGTGCAATATAGTTTTCGAGGAGATTATGATCCTCAGGTTGGTCGGCCGCACCCAACCTGAGTCTCGAGGACTCTGCACACCGCTTTTTGTGTCCCGAAGTATTCTGCCGACCTAGGAGTTGATCCTCAGACCGATTTTGCAAATCAACCTGAGTCTCAGCGGCTACTGGGATCAGCGGTCTCATGTCATCCTTCAGGTGCATCTCAGGTTTTAGACCGATACACACCTTTAGGGCTACTGGCTATATATCTCGGCAGAGAATAAATTGCACCAATCAAAAATATTGACAAAAAATCGGCCCACAGTCGAGGTGGTGCACCACCTCGGAAGCAGTCCGGCATAAAGCTTGGGCGCTAGTGGCTGGCTCCATAGAGGGCATTTCCGGCATTAAGCTCGGCTAAACTCTTTCAACTTTTTTGAACCGAGGTGATCTATGACACCTCAGATATAGTCCGGCGTTGGAGCTTGGACATAGTCCAGCGTTGGAGCTCGGATACATTCCGGCATTGGACCTCAGAAGCGGTCCGGCGTTGGTGCTTGTCTACAAAACATACCTCGAATATAGTCCGGCGTTGGAGCTCGGACGCAAGAGGACACTGCCGCCCTGGAACAACTTCAAACCCGAGGTGTGGCATAAAAACAACAAGGCATTGATAAAGGCCGAAGACTTAAAGGGATCCTTGGATACCCGACGTGTGAGATCTTCAGATTTAGCTCAGCAATCCTCAAGATAGAAGATGGGAAGATTTGTTGAACCAGTTTTCAAGACCGACGACCGAAGACGAAGAGCATTTCGGAAGAACCAAGGAGCGTCCCCAACTTGAAGACCGGTTCAGGGGGCTACTGACGGTGTCCTGGACTAGGGGGTACTCACCACATCGTCTCCCGATCAGTTGGATTGGGCCGAGGACCCCCAAGGCCGTTTACTCATGGGCCAGTTCGGACAGCCGAAGACATATACGAGGAAGATTCCACAAGACTTGGTGATCAAGACAAGGACTCCTCTCCACCGGCGTATTCGATTAGGACTCTTGTTATCCTAGGCCTCTGGTACATTATATAAGCCGAGGCCAGGCTAGTTGGTAGAGCATTATGTTATTCATCATACCCTTAGGTTTTAGACCACAACATATGATCTCGAGGTAGATCAACTCTATACTTGATACTACATCAATATAAACAAGAGCAGGACATAGGGTTTTACCTCCATCAAGAGGGCCCGACCCTGGGTAAACATTGTGTCCCCTGTCTCCTGTTACCCATCGATCCATGATACACAACTTGGGACCCCCTACCCGAGATCTGCCGGTTTTGACACCGACGCTCACCCCTCGGATTGCCATTGGAGTCTTTTCAAGTGAACGAGTGTGTAGGCGGCGGCAGCAGTTCGTTTTCCAGCTCTTGGGGAACTGGATTCAACAGTAAACTGAGTGTGTACAGGCGACAAAAGTTACTACCCCTCCCTCGTCCGATGCACGCCCGGCAAAAGATGGATCCTCGGCGCATTCAAATGCCTCCATTAAGAAACTTACTCCGGCCACACGTCGGCTCACGAGCAGGTCTGTATTGGTACTGTAATAACATGAGTTAGTGGTCACTTTACTTAAATTTAATTAGCTTTAATAGAAATTTATACTTAAAACAATCAATGCATTGGCTCGTTCTATCAGTGCCACAACATCAACATGCACAACAATTAGAATTATTATTCTCAGGACGCACACGATCAACACATTTGTTGCACTTTCACAAAGATAATACTACCAAGTTTGAACTATTTGTTATGGTTGTTGTCCTCTACATCATCACGTCGTGTTTCCCAGCTTGCAAGATTTAGAACCAACAAATAAGATCCAAATAATAAGTACAACAAAGATGCCCACACATCTCATTGATTCCCAGCTTGCAAGATTCAGAACCAACAAATAAGATCCAAATAATAAGTACAACAAAGATGCCTACACATCTCATTGATTCGCAGCTTGCAAGATTCAAAACCAACAAATAAGATTCAAATAATAAGTACAACAAAGATGCCCACACATCTCATTGATTCCCATCTTGCAAGATTCAGAACCGGCCCATTAGATCCATCTTGGCTAGCCATGTCATACAATCGAAGAACTTGGCGAATGCTCTTGACCGTCACGACATCTGTAGTTGAGTATTCCTGTTTGCACATCACAAACAAGAAGAGCATAATTTCACTTTAATAGTGGCCTCCTTGAACTCAACCTGCAGCTCCACTCGGATGAGGCCTGCCTCGAGTTCCATGATTCAATTCATGCACCTTTTTCTGCAGTTCACCTGAAATGAAGCAAAGATTGCATCATTCAGCTAGCCAAAAGTACTTGGTCTCGTGAGCTGGCAGGTTCTTCTTTAGTAGTTGCACTAAAATTGAGGAACATTAAGGTTGGTTGTCCGGCTCATGTAAGGTGCAACTATAATTTTCTTATCCTTTTGTGCAGTCCATTGTGGTGACAGTGACAGCTCATCTTGCAAAGGCTAATAAAATGTCGCACGAGATTACCAGCAGAACTTGACGGAGATTTTGGAAACTCCAATCACCATTTTGTGCAGTTCCACCAAAATTGAGAGATGTTTCCCACGTGACATTTTAGTTGAACTGCACAAGACACTCATTCCAAAAAAGTGTTTTGTGCAGTTCACCAAAAGGTCACAATAGCAACAAGGTGAAATGGATATCCCTATCTGCACAAAAAGATAGAAAGTAAACAGTTGCTGGTCAATAAGAATATACGAAACATATACGAAATGAAAACAAGCATCTTAATAATGTTCATGGCAATCACACAAGGATAATAGAAATTTTAAAACATCAGCAATGCTTCATGTTTCTAGAAGCATTACGATCAACAATGAGATTCCTCAAATATGGGATTACTTTAATGGTGGCATTGCTTGTTTACCAGATACAGTAAATCAACAGCAGCTAAAGAGTTGGTTTAAGGGCATGGGACCGTGGGGACACCAGGACACTCAGCAGCATAAAGGAGCAACTTACTTATCATACTCGGGAAAACAGCAGGAGTGCCATTTGTAACACAATTTAATTGCACCTTATCACTGGAGGCATTAGATTAACAATAACACTGGGTAGACATGTCTCTAAGGTAACAATGTGATCGTTTCATTTTACATGCGCCCTTACATTAACAACAACAAAAGGTTGGTATAAGGACATGCGATGGTGGACGCATTAGCACAATGTACCTACAAGGAGGCATAAAGTGGTGATGCCAAGTTTGTTCATGCTATGTGAGGGCAGCAAATCTAATCCTGGAGACCTTTTACTATGTGAGGGCAGCAAACCTAATCCTGGAGACCTTGTACTATGTGAGGGCAGCAAATCTAATCCTGGAGACGTTTTACTATGTGAGGGCAGCAAATCTAATCCCGAAGACCTTTTACTATGTGAGGGCAGCAAATCTAATCCTGAGACCTTTTACTATGTAAGGGCATCAATTCTAATCCTGGAGACCTTTTACTATGTGAGGGCAACAAAGCTAATTCTGGACATACTCTGTTGACTTGTCCACCAGCCGCCGTCGGATGTGGGGTTCTGGCAAACTCTTAAGGTTCAAACACTGGGGTGCGCGCAAAGTCTTTCCCTCCTACCAATCTACGCCCTAGCTCACTAAGATCTCGCGAACGAACTCGAAAAACTCGCAACAAGAAAGACACGAGGTTTATACTGGTTCGGGCCACCGTTGTGGTGTAATACCCTACTCCAGTGTGGTTGTGGTGGATTGCCTCTTGGGCTGATGATGAACAATACAAGGGGAAGAACAACCTCCTGAGGTTGAGGTGTTCTTGTGCGTGGCTAACTTGTGTAGGTGAGAGAGTGGTCTGAGATGTTGTATCCTCGCCCCCCTTTTCTATGGTGGTGGCTAGCCCTACTTATAGAGGCCCTGGTCCTCTTCCCAAATATTGAGCGGGAAGGGAGCCAACAACAGTGGGCAAATATGAAGGGGGGTAGCTAGTACAAGCTATCCTGACAAAAGCGGTCTTCGCCTGCGAAAAGCTCTGGTGGTGACGCTGCCTTGGGCTCCATGATGACCTCCGTCTTGCTGTCCTTCTGGTCTTGGTCTCGTTGCACCAAAATGGCAACCTTTGCTTGAGGCCTCGGTACTCCGCGGTTGCGCTTGCCTCCTTTGCACCAAAGAGGAAACATGGAAGCTGCGCGCGCTGGCGCCCGCCTGGTGTCGATCGTCATGGCTCACATCACGAGAGCCTCGTGAGGTTTGCCACGCCTTGATATCTCTGCTCCTCGTGAGCCTGCCTGGCTAGGCTACCCGAGAGGAGGTCTCGTGTCGTCCGCCTCGCGAGGCTTTGCCCCTCGTGAGGCTTGGCCCCTCGCGAGGGTCTTGGGTGCCTTGTTAGTGAAGATGGGCCACACGACCTGCTGGCTTAGCCGCGTTGTGGGCCGCAGGCAGGCAAGTCTGGGGAACCCTGTTCCCAGAACGCTGACAGTAGCCCCCGGGCCCAAGGTGCGCTCGGGCTTGGCTTCGCGACGAAGCCAAGGGCCAAGTTCGGAGCACCGCAGGCCCCAAAAGCCTACGGCCTTATTGGCGCGTGTCGGTTGATTGGACGTGGGCGTCTTCGCTTCCCCATGTTGCCTTGGCAACTTCTTGACTTGACAAGTCCCTGCGACATGCAAGGAAAACCATCATTACCTGCGATCGTGGGAGACACCGGTTGGCCTTCTTCCGCTATAAATGGAGAGGGGGCGGAGCCCCCGTCGCCCATCTCTTCCTTTCTTGCTTGCTTCTTCTTCCCCACTCCACTGCTGGCAACAATGGCGCCTATCAGAAGGTTCTCCAGCGAAGAGAAGGGGAAAGCCCCCCGGGATATCCCGGAGCAACTCCCGTCGAAGAAGAGGTCGATCCACCATCGTGAAGAAGCGGCGAAGCAGGTGGTGGCGAGGCCTTGGTGCGAGCGGCCTCCTCCAGGGTATCCGCTACCCCTGTATGCCCAAGCCGAGGGATCGGGAGGATGAAGTGACGAGCAGCGCCGCCCACGCCGCATCTGGGGTCGCCACGCCACGGCGACGCGTGCCGTCCATGCGGCAGACTCCTCGCGCGAGTTGGTGCTGTGGGCGCCGATGCCTCCAAGCTCTTGGATCCGCTTTCCGCGGTTCTTCTCTGACGTGATGCCGCCGAGGGGGCCTCTCGAGCTCTGGCTGCATCATGCCAACTTCAGCGCTCCGGCGACTGGAGCAGAGATCGAAGCGGTCCCCACCGGTAAGATCTTCATGACCCGCGGCTGGGGGGAGATCGCACGGGTCTGCCATGCGAGGGGCGCCCTCACGATCCACTTCGAGTATGACGGTGCTTCCAGGCTTTTCTTCAAGGTCTTCGACGCCGAGGGCCGCCGCCTAGAGTGCCGCTCCGGAGAGGAGCGTGAAGCTGACGCGCGCTCCGCTCGCAGCTACTCCAGCAGCAGCAGCCCTTGGGAGTCCACCAGTTCTCTTGAGCATTACGAGACTCCGGAGATGAGCGATGACATCTATGTGCCCCTGAGCTCTCGCCGTGCTGGGGTGATACGTCCCAATGTATCTATAATTTTTGATTGCTCCATGCTAAATTATCTTTTGTTTTGGACATTATTGGGCTTTATTATCCACTTTTATATTACTTTTGGGACTAACCTATTGACCTAGAGCCCAGTGCCAGTTCCTGTTTTCCCTTGTTTCAGTGTTTCGCAGAAAAGGAAAATCAAACGGAGTCCAATTGACATGAAACTTCACGGAACTCATTTTTGGGAGGAAAGCAACCTGGGAGACTTGGAGTCCACGTAAGGGAAGCAACAAGGAAGCCACGAGGTAGGAGGGCGCGCCCACCCCCTCTGTGTGCACCCTCCACCCTCGTGGCCCCCTCGTCGCTCCCTTGATGTATTTCTTCCACCTATATATATCCATATACCCTAAAACGACCGGGGAACAGAATAGATCGGGAGTTCCGCTGCCAGAAGCCTCCGTAGCCACCGAAAACCAATCTAGACATGTTGGGCAATCCCTCTCTGGTGGCCATCTTCATCATCCCGGCGCTCTCCATGACGAGGAGGGAGTAGTCCACCCTCGGGGCTGAGGGTATGTACCAGTAGCTATGTGTTTGATCTCTCTCTCTCTCGTGTTCTTGATTTGGCACAATCTTGATGTATCGCGAGCTTTGCTATTATAGTTGGATCTTATGTTTCTTCTCCCTGTCTAGTCGCTTGTAATGGATTGAGTTTTCCCCTTTGAAGTTATCTTATCGGATTGAGTCTTTAAAGATTTGAGAACACTTGATGTATGTCTTGCCATGCATATCTGTGGTGACAATAGGATATCACGTGATTCACTTGATGTATGTTTTGGTGATCAACTTGCGGGTTCCGCCCATGCAGAGGGGTTGGCACACGTTTTCGTAGTGATTCTCCGGTAGAAACTTTGGGGCACTCTTTAAGGTTGTATGGGTTGGTTGAATAGATGAATCTGAGATTGTGTGATGCATATCGTATAATCATACCCACAGATACTTGAGGTGACATTGGAGTATCTAGGTGACATTAGGGTTTTGGTTGATTTGTGTCTTAAGGTGTTATTCTAGTACGAACTCTAGGGCTGTTTTTGACACTTATAGGAATAGCCCAACAGATTGATTGGAAAGAATAACTTTGAGGTGGTTTTGTACCCTACCATAATCTCTTCGTTTGTTCTCCACTATTAGTGACTTTGGAGTGACTCTTTGTTGCATGTTGAGGGATAGTTATATGATCCAATTATGTTATTATTGCTAAGAGGACTTGCACTAGTGAAAGTATGAACACTAGGCCTTGTTTCCTATCATTGCAATACTGCTTATGCTCACTTTTACCATTAGTTACCTTGTTGTTTTTATATTTTCAGATTACAAAAACTATTATCTTCTATCCATATTGCACTTGTATCACCATTTCTTCGCCGAACTAGTGCACCTATACAATTTACCATTGTATTGGGTGTGTTGGGGACACAAGAGACTCTTTGTTATTTGGTTGCAGGGTTGCTTGAGAGAGACCATCTTCATCCTACGCCTCCCACAGATTGATAAACCTTAGGTCATCCACTTGAGGGGAATTTTCTACTTTCCTACAAACCTCTGCACTTGGAGGCCCAACAACGTCTACAAGAAGAAGGTTGCATAGTAGACATCAAGCTCTTTTCTGGCGCCGTTGCCGGGGAGGTGAGTGCTTGAAGGTATATCTTTAGATCTTGCAATCGAGTCTTTTAGTTTCTTGTTTTATCACTAGTTTAGTCTATAAAAGAAAATTACAAAAAAATGGAATTAAGTTTGCCTCGTACGGTTCATCTTTTTTTAATATCTTTCGTGAGTATGATGGAAAGGAAAATTGTGCTCAAGTGCTAGAAGAAGAATGCATTAGAATGTTTGGAACTAAATATTTGAATGATGAGCATGATCACAATGTTGTTAGTACGAATTCTTTGAATATCCATGACACTAATGATGATTGCACTAGTTATGATGAAAATGTCTCATATAAACATGTCAATTTTTGTGGAATACATTGGGTTTGCAAGTACACACCAAATAGGAAAGATAGATATTGCAAGAGGCATAAGTACTTAGAAACTAAATTGTTGCAAGAAAGGCTAGATGATTGTGCTGAAATGTCACAGCCCTAGAATTTGATTGCAATTAGTATCATAAGCATCCATGCATCATGCCTATATTTGTTTGAAAATTTGAAATGGGAATGACAAGCCCTAGCACTAAATGAAATGCAATTAGGATCAAAATAAAAATATTTTCAATGAACCCAGAATGCCCTTTAGAAAAGTTCATTATTTTTGATAAAGGTGAAAACCTATGCCAAAAATGATGCACATATTTTTAGGCCATTCTGGATTTTTGAATAACCCATATTGTATTTGAATTGGGGCATTTAAATACTATTAATATTTTTAAAATGCTCCAATAATTCTGAAAATAGTTAAGGGCCTCTGTAATAATTCATTTAATGCCCACAATTATTTTCAGGATTTTTTAAAATGATTTGGGTTATAAACTAAATCAAAACAAAATAACATGAATAGAAAACAGAATTAAAAAAACAGAGAGATCTACCTGGGCCAACCTACCTGGCCTTCCAGCCCACCTGGTGGCCCAGCTGGCGGCCCAGCCCACCAGGGGCACCCGTGTCTTCTCCTTCCTCTGCCAGAAGGACCGAGGTGCGTGGCCACCGCACGCCGGCACGCGCACGGCCACCGCACGCCACCTCCTGCTTGCCGCCGAGGGCCTGGACGCCTCCACGATGCCACGCAGCCCCCTGGTCCCCCCTCGTTCCTCTCCCTCACTCTCTGCTCTCCCCCTCGCCCTCTGCTCCCTCTCCCGAGCACACCCGAGCAGAGCTCGTCGTCACCGACGCAATTTACCACGGCCACCGACCACCCCTCGCCCTGCCGATGAGTCAAGAAGCTCCGCCACGACGCCCTCTTTCTCCCCGTCAAGCTACGCCTCACCGGGAGCTCTGCATCGCCGTCCCGCCATCGTCTTCCTCCTCGGATCGCCGGAGATTTTCTTTGCTGTTCCGCCTGCACCGGACTTTCCCCGAGCCGCTGAGACCTCCTCCGGCCTCGCTGTGAGCTTCTCCATCTCCTCCCCTTGCTCCCGTGCTCAGCTTCTCACCGCAGCCATCGTTTCGACGATGACCGAATCGCGCCGCCGCTTGAGCTCCTCACCGCCGTGGCCATAGTCACCGTAGCCTCCAACCGAGCTCACCCACGTGCTCGCCATGCCATGTAGGTGCCGTGGGAGCCAAGCACGCAACCCCACGGCCACCATAGCCTCGCCCCCGAGCTTGGCTGAACTCCGGCCGCCGCTGCCGTTGCCACTGCCAACGTCTTAGACAACCCCGGCCCAAGCTAACCCTGCCAGTCGATGCGCGCGAGCTCCAGCTCCTCGTAGATGGGCTCAGCCGTCGATTTGGTCGCCGGAGGCCAAATCCCGGGCCCCTCCACCATCGCTGGCCTCGCCGGCGATGAGCCGCGGGTCAACTCGGGTGAGTTTGACCCCAGTTGACTAGGTTTGACTTTCCCCCTGACTCACTGACGTGTGGGCCCCAGGCCACTAACTAAACTAGGTTAGTATTAGTTTAACGCTAACTAAACTTAGTTAGTTTAACTGACACTGACAGACGGGTCCCCCAGGTCAGGTTTGACCTGGACCGGCCCTGTTGACCTGCTGACGTCATAATGACGTAGTGCTGACGCAGTAAAGGAATTTCTGGATTTAAATTAATACAGGAAATTCCAGAAAACAATTTAAACTTCTAAAAATCATAGAAATTCAACCGTAACTCCAAATAAGATAAATGATATATGAAAATTTATCAGAAAAATTCAAGGAATCTGTTTATGGCATTTGCATGCATGTTTGAACAACCTAGGGTTGCTGTACAGGGCAATTTGCATAAATGACATTTAAATAAGCACATATGGAGTTTGAATTTGAACCCTTGGTTCAAACCAACTTAATTTAATATGGTTGCTAGTTGCATTAGCTCAATCAACAACATATTGCAATGACATTATCATGTTTCATAATTGTTGCATTGCATTGATTGTGTTCCTCTTTGTTTGCCGATATTGTCCCCTCTCGATAGACGTGGTTCCGACGACGAGTTCGATGACACCGGTGAAGAACTATACTATCTTCAGAAGTGCCAGGCAAGCAAAAACCCCTTGTTCATTCCGATACCATCCCACTCTCTCGCTCCTGCTCTCTTTTACTGCATTAGGACAACAACGATTCAACGGTTACATGTTGCGGTAGTTGAACCCCTTTCCTCTGCATGACATGTCATTGCCACAGTAAATAGATGAAACCCACTAGCATGAGTAGGAGTTGTTTGAGCCCTGATGTGCCTACTCGTTCATGCTTGTTTGTCATGCCTGCTATTGCATAGAGTTGTGTCAGGTCTGATTCATCAGGAATGAATTGGAGGTGTGTGAACATGTCCTACTGTGTGTGAGCTAAGTGTGTGAACACGTTTTGGTAAAGGTAGCGGTGAGAGGCCATGTAGGAGTACATGGTGGGTTGTCTCATTGAAACCATCCTCGGGAACTGAGTTCTGTGTCTGTGATCCATGAATAGCTACTACCACTCATTGGGATCCTTAATTGACCCTCTCGGCTTCTTAATCACCCTAGTACTCTGTCCAGGAGTTGCAACTAGTTTCTGGTGTTTGTAGGTTATGTGTTGGCGGCCGTGCGTAGCGCTGACCCTAGGGGTGGGCTATGTTGCGGTAGATACACCATGGCACGGTGTACCGGGTGCCCGTTTGGTGTCTCGGGAACCCTGTTCACATCGTTCGGGGCCGTATGTGGAAACCTCGGCCGGACTCCCTGCGGATGGAACCTGGATAGGCGATAAACCTAGACTAGAGACTTAAGTGTTTAGGTAGGCCGTGGCCGACACCCTCGCCAGGCTTCCGCTTGAAGGTTGCCGAGATACATGACGTGTATATGGTGGTAAGTGGTGGGAGCGTGTGTGAAGGAGTACACCCCTGCAGGGTTATCATTATCTATTCGAATAGCCGGATTCCTCGGATATGGAAACTTGAACCCCTTGCATAGTTCATAGACAAGTGAAAGTGGATACTCTAAAACTCGCAAGATAAGTGTGAGTGCTATGGATGGCCTTCTCGTATGGAGACGGGAGCGGTTCCATAGTGGTGTATTGAATGGTGAATATGTGGACTCATGTGCGCCACCTCAAAAGAGTTGCTTGCAGTCATAGTTCAGGTTAGACACTGAGTCAAAGCTGGCTTGCTGCAGTTAAACTCCACCCCCCCCCTTGTTGATACCGATGCATATGTAGTTAGTTCTGATATAAGTCTTGCTGAGTACCTTTGTACTCACGTTTGCTTAATTTATGTTTTGCAGAGAGAGACTTCAGTCTCGCTAGTAGTTCCGCGTGGACTTCGACGTTAGCTTGATACCTCAGCTACGATCTTGTGCCCTCGGTAGGATCTGGTAGTTAGTCAGGCTTCTTAGCCTTTTCATTTGTAGATGTCTGTACTCAGACATGTTAAGCTTCCGCATGTGCTTTGAATTGTATGCTATGATTGTTGGGTAATGAGACCCATGTTTGTAATATCTCGCTCCTCGGAGCCTAATGAATAAATACTTGAGTTGTAGAGTTATGTTGTGATGCCATGTTGTATTTACACATATCGAGCATATTGTGTGTATGATTGAAATGCTTGGTATGTGTGGGATCCGACAATCTAGATGTTTATCCTTGGCAGCCTCTCTTATGGGGAAATGTAGTCTAGTGCTTCCATGAGCCATAGTAGTCCGCTACAGCTCGGTTCACCGGAGTCCTGTTAGCCCAGCACTACTGCTCAGGACACTTGACTGGTCGGCATGTGTTTCACTTCGTTCCTGTGTCTGTCCCTTCGGGGAAATGTCACGCGGTGACATCCGGAGTCCTGCCTAGCCTGCTATAGCCCGGGTTCCCGGAGTCCTGTTAGCCCAGTGCTACAGCCCGGATTCACACGCTGCTGACCGACATGCTCGATGTGATTCATGTATGCCTGTCCCCATAGGTTAGTGCCGCTTTGGGTTAACGACTAGCCATGTCGGCCCGGGTTCTCTGTCATATGGAAGCTAGCGACACTATCATATACATGAGCCAAAAGGCCCAAACGTTCCCGGGCCATGGTAAGGCGACACCCGTGGAATACCGCGCGTGAGGCCACAAAGTGATATGAGGTGTTACCGGCTAGATCGATGTGACTTGGAATCGGGGTCCTGGCAGCTTTGGTATCAGAGCCTGACTGCCTGTAGGATTACCAAGCCAAACTGGTCGAAGTTGAGTCTAGAAATGCTTTAGTTATGTAAGGGAATTGATTGTGGAAGGGAACGTAAGGCTCTTTTTACTCCTTTACCCTATGCCCTTCTGATCTGAGTCAACCTCTTCTTTTCTATGGGGATTAAGAATTAGGCCTTCTCTTCTATCTATCAGGATGACGTGCTACTAATCCATAGATTTATAGAATTGATAGTTTCAAGCTTCAGTTCCGTTCCTACTACTTTCGTATGTTGACAGTTGATCTCAGAGCCTTGATTTTGTGTTGTTGAGTGGTTATGCCACCATTTTGCAGGATGTCTCAAATCATTTTGAGCATTTACAGCCGTTATGCTGTCTGAGTCATCCCAGGTTTCTAACTAGTCTGATGCATTTGCAAATTCCTTCTTCCATTACCGACGTTCTTTTGTTCCAGTTTATCCACACTAATCGTTCTGTTGAGGTACTCCATTGCCTTGACATATATGTTGGAGCTATTATTATGACCCTAGGTGTTTTAGGGAGTCACCTAGTAATCTAGCTATGTCCTGTGTTCCTGGTGTGATGATTCTGGCCACCATTCTTGAAAGCATCCCGTGATGCCATGTAGTGGTAGGTATTCTATTCATGGGTTCTGAACCCGAGATTCACCCTACTTATCTCATGTTGAAAGTGTTGCTAGATCCTTTAGGTTATTAGTAACCCTTGCGATAGTCCTCGAGGTTCGTGGTACATCCTTCTTCCAATTATCATGGACCATTCTTGGCAGGAGTTCTTTTGAACCAAAAGGTCACGATAGAGCGCTCGTGATGAGTTCTCCATTCTATGTTATGACTCTACCAACCCTACCTTCCTGCATGGCTTATCCGAAAGAAATATGTCGAACTCCTTCGACATGCTAATCCATGCATCCATAACTCAGAAAATCATATGTTCTTAGAGTTGTCTCTCATTAGTTGTTTTCTGACCTCCGTCTATCAATTTGTAGTCAGGAGTAGTCGTGCACTCGTGCTATCGATGCCTTTTATTCTTGTGGTCTATCAAGTCATTCTATTCTGGAATGACTAGGAGAAACAAACTCCAGTACCTCATCCATATCTAGGGTTGGGTCAAAGAAGTTGTATTCCGCAGATCAAAATGCCAATCCAGCTTTTGACTCTGTTCTACCCTGGAGTATTACCCCTTTATGTCAGGATTGTCATGAAAATTGCACCATCTCTCATGAATTCTTGATGAAGTGATACCTCTTGCCATCATTTTTCATTCCTTGGTTCCGTGTTGTCGCAACCGGAATGCCGACAAATGAATCGTGATGTGTGAAATCAATACTCCGAGCAACTCGTTGCTTGGTAGTAAATGGAGAATTTCTCATTCTTAGCGTGTTGGTTATTGAACTACCATTCTAAGATTGATCATGCTACCTAGTCCATATTTCCGGGTGCACTCATCGACCAAGGAGTTAGGATTGTGACAATCCCTCGCTCCTTGATCATATCGTCTTGCCTGAAAAGCAAGATTGTTCTCGAGCTTAATAACATATCGGTGGTTCGTGATTTTCCGAAGATCTTCTCGGAAGTATTACCTGGCTGTCACCTGACCGCTATGTTGAGTTTGTGATCAAGTTGGTTTTCTTATAAATCACCCCTTCTCCAAGAATCTGTGTTGGATATCCCTGAGTTAGTTGGTTGAGCTAAACAACAATTTGGAGAGTTGGAAGATGGAAGCTTGTCTGACTTAGTTCATGTTAAGGGATATCCTGGTGTGTGTGTGTGTGTGTGTGTGTATGTGTGTGTGTGTGTTGAAGATAGATGATATCTTCATCGACTGATCCCCGTGATCAGTTGTTGGATTTATTGCCTTGTCAAAACCTTGACTTGAGTATGGACTATTGTCAAGTCAAATCAGAACCAATGATGTTCGTAATGTTGTTATACCCGTGGTTGATTCCTCAAGCATACACCATTACCTCTTTTGGTCTGACAAATACTATCATCGTGTTCACATGATGGCAGAAGTCTAGTGATATGGAAATTCCGATGAGTTGTTGTTGAGCCCATCAACAGCATTTTGTATCCCCCATGACTCATGGTGAACATCAACCTAGTGTTGGAAACTTTATAAGCAATGCCTTCGTGTTCCGTTCATGAAGCTTATGCTTGGATGGAAGAAGTGACTTCCTCGAATTCATGTGCACTTGGTGCAAGTTGCCGCCGTGAGTTTAAGAAAGGTTGTTTTGTTTTCCCTTGGAATCATCTCAAATCAGTCATGCATACGTGCGAAGTATTCTATGGTTTGGTAGATTAATTACCTCCACTCCATATGTGTTCCTAGCACACCAAGCCACTGATTGACTTGTTCAAGGAAAAGGAGTCTATGCTTGGGATCTAATCCATGGACTTGCGTAAAGACTTCAAAATCCTTGATGATGGTTCCCCACCTGAACTCGATAGTGTTTTACTATAAGACTAGTACGTGGTCATGCTCGTCTTGGATAGCGTGTTCACAAGTTTGTAGCAGGACCAACTCATGTTTTGGAGCTTGCTATCGTAGTCATTACCCGAGAATCTCGCAACGTCATCTCGTCAAATTGTGTTGCAAACTCTCATTTCTTTCTAGACTAGATGGGTCTGGAATATCCTAACACCAACCAGATCTGAATCTCAGGCAGATATGATGGTTGGAACATACTCCAAGAACTATAATGTTGGCCTCTCTGTAACCGATAATGTGGATGTCGTGGCCAACACACCTAGCCGGAAGGCCTATTATTGTAGTATCTTGGTTAAAGAAGTTGGTTACCTCCCCATTAAGATCTCACAGGATCTGCCTCCGTATTTATTCCTTATGGATTCTTGAGCTTCCGAAGTCCGACCTTTTACTTGATGTTCTAGATATCAAACCATATCTATAAATGGATTACGCTAGCACATCAAGGAGAACATTAGAAGAGGAGTGCTAAATGTCTCTCGGTCGATCGTCCAGATTCTGTTTCCTTAGCCTCGCTAAGGGAAGATCTGAGAAGGTGTTATCTTCCTTTGTATCCGCATCATCCATCACTAGTCATCATGGTGGTATGTTGTGTTGCCAGGATCCTCGACTCGGATGTTGGTAGAACCCTGATGAATATGAAAATGCACAAGTTCTTGAGAGCACGCGCAAGCACTAGGTTTTACCGTTGGCGTTAACTGGGATTTGCTTCCAGCTTCCTAGGTTATGTTATAACCTTTTCAAACAGTGGACTCACTCTCGATTGTTGAGTTTTTCCCCAGTTACCAGAATCATTCCCAACATTTGTTCCCAGCTTGCACCTCAGTAGTTGATGTTCAGGATCATCTTCAAAAGTGGACTTACCATGGGTTCCATCCATTTCCGATGATAAGCAAAATCATCCATTGCATTGTATTCAACAAGGGAGTCCACATCATCCTTTCTAGTCCAAGTATATCATTTCTTTGAACTCTTTCAAATGATCGATTGTGATGCCTTAGGCTGGCATAAAGAGTTTCAATGATCTCCAAATCAAAAGTAATTCTTTTTGCCACTTAAGGGAATAATTCTACGAGTCACCTTCCCCGAGGTATCACGTTGCGAAATCATGGCAAATATCTTCTTGCTACTTTGAAATTCATGCTCCATCTTATTCGAGTATGGAATTGTTGCCTACCTAGTGAACCTTCGCCATCCGTTTCACTCCATCCCTCTAGGTGTATGCTTCGTGTCTCAGCTCAAGAGATGTTACTATGTCTCATTCCATGAGTTGATCTTGTGATCATTAAGATGATCCTAAGTTGATCGAACCTCAGGGAGGTCGATTCTTCTTAAATTCTCCCTTTCTACTCGTTGTCATGTTGGATGTAGTTCTCAAAGCAAGACCTCGAGATCAAGGTGATGCAATGAATCAACATCCTCGAGAAAGACGTCTGGATCGTGAAGGTCGTGTTAGCTGTGTATCCCCTTTGTCTTCTTACCTCACGTCTCGAATCTCGGGACGAGATTCTTGTTTAGTGGGGGCGAGTTGTCACAGCCCTAGAATTTGATTGCAATTAGTATCATAAGCATCCATGCATCATGTCTATATTTGTTTGAAAATTTGAAATGGGAATGACAAGCCCTAGCACTAAATGAAATGCAATTAGGATCAAAATAAAAATATTTTCAATGAACCCAGAATGCCCTTTAGAAAAGTTCATTATTTCTGATAAAGGTGAAAACCTCTGCCAAAAATGATGCACATATTTTTAGGCCATTCTGGATTTTTGAATAACCCATATTGTATTTGAGTTGGGGCATTTAAATACTATTAATATTTTTTAAATGCTCCAATAATTCTGAAAATAGTTAAGGGCCTCTGTAATAATTCATTTAATGCCCACAATTATTTTCAGGATTTATTAAAATGATTTGGATTATAAACTAAATCAAAACAAAATAACATTAATAGAAAACAGAATTAAAAAAACAGAGAGATCTACCTGGGCCAACCTACCTGGCCTTCCAGCCCACCTGGTGGCCCAGCTGGCGGCCCAACCCACCAGGGGCACCCGTGTCTTCTCCTTCCTCTGCCAGAAGGACCGAGGTGCGTGGCCACCGCACGCCGGCACGCACACGGCCACCGCACGCCACCTCCTGCTTGCCGCCGAGGGCCTGGACGCCTCCACGACACCACGCAGCCCCCTGGTCCCCCCTCGCTCCTCTCCCTCACTCTCTGCTCTCCCCCTCGCCCTCTGCTCCCTCTCCCGAGCACACCCGAGCGGAGCTCGTCGTCGCCGACGCAATTTACCACGGCCACCGACCACCCCTTGCCCTGCCGATGAGTCAAGAAGCTCTGCCACGACGCCCTCTTTCTCCCCGTCGAGCTATGCCTCACCGGGAGCTCTGCATCACCGTCCCTCCATCGTCTTCCTCCTTGGATCGCCGGAGATTGTCTTTGCTGTTCCGCCTGCACCGGACTTTCCCCGAGCCGCTGAGACCTCCTTCGGCCTTGCTGTGAGCTTCTCCACCTCCTCCCCTTGCTCCCGTGCTTAGCTTCTCACCGCAGCCATCATTTCGACGATGACCGAATCGCGCCGCCGCCGTGGCCATGGTCACCGTAGCCTCCAACCGAGCTCACCCACGTGCTCGCCATGCCATGTAGGTGCCGTGGGAGCCAAGCACGCAACCCCACGGCCACCATAGCCTCGCCCCCGAGCTTGGCTGAACTCCGGCCGCCGCTGCCATTGCCACCGCCGACGTCTTAGACCACCCCGGCCCAAGCTAACCCTGCCAGTCGATGCGCGCGAGCTCCAGCTCCTCGTAGATGGGCTCAGTCGTCGATTTGGTCGCCGGAGGCCAAATCCCGGGCCCCTGCACCGTCTTTGGCCTCGCCGGCGATGAGCCGCGGGTCAACTCCGGTGAATTTGACCCCGGTTGACTAGGTTTGACTTTCCCCCTGACTCACTGACGTGTGGGCCCCAAGCCACTAACTAAACTAGGTTAGTATTAGTTTAACGCTAACTAAACTTAGTTAGTTTAACTGACACTGACAAACGGGTCCCCTAGGTCAGGTTTGACCTGGACCGGCCCTGTTGACCTGCTGACATCATAATGACGTAATGCTGACGCAGTAAAGGAATTTCTGGATTTAAATTAATACAGGAAATTCCATAAAACAATTTAAACTTCTAAAAATCATAGAAATTCAACCGTAACTCCAAATAAGATAAATTATATATGAAAAATTATCAGAAAAATTCAAGGAATCTGTTTATGGCATTTGAATGCATGTTTGAACAACCTAGGGTTGCTCTACATGGCAATTTGCATAAATGACATTTAAATAAGCACATATGGAGTTTGAATTTGAACCCTTGGTTCAAACCAACTTCATTTAATATGGTTGCTAGTTGCATTAGCTCAATCAACAACATATTGCCATGACATTATCATGCATCATAATTGTTGCATTGCATTGATTGTGTTCCTCTTTGTTTGCCGGTATTGTCCCCTCTCGATAGACGTGGTTCCGACGACGAGTTCGATGACACCAATGAAGAACTATACTATCTTCAGAAGTGCCAGGCAAGCAAAAACCCCTTGTTCATTCCGATACCATCCCACTCTCTCGCTCCTGATCTCTTTTACTGCATTAGGACAACAACGATTCAACGGTTACATGTTGCGGTAGTTGAACCCCTTTCCTCTGCATGACCTGTCATTGCCACAGTAAATAGATGAAACCCACTAGCATGAGTAGGAGTTTTTTGAGCCCTGATGTGCCTACTCGTTCATGCTTGTTTGTCATGCCTGCTATTGCATAGAGTTGTGTCAGGTCTGATTCATCGGGAATGAATCGGAGGTGTGTGAACATGTCCTACTGTGTTTGAGCTAAGTGTGTGAACACGTTTTGGTAAAGGTAGCGGTGAGAGGCCATGTAGGAGTACATGGTGGGTTGTCTCACTGAAACCGTCCTCGGGAACTGAGTTCTGTGTCTGTGATCCATGAACAGCTACTACCACTCATTGGGATCCTTAATTGACCCTCTCGGCTTCTTAATCACCCTAGTACTCTGTCCAGGAGTTGCAACTACTTTCTGGTGTTTGTAGGTTATGTGTTGGCGGCCGTGCGTAGCGCTGACCCTAGGGGTGGGCTATGTTGCGGTAGATACACCATGGCACGGTGTACCGGGCGCCCGTTTGGTGTCTCGGGAACCCAGTTCACATCGTTCGGGGCCGTATGTGGAAACCTCGGCCGGACTCCCTGCGGGTGGAACCTGGATAGGCGATAAACCTGGACTAGAGACTTAAGTGTTTAGGTAGGCCGTGGCCGACACCCTCGCCAGGCTTCCGCTTGAAGGTTGCCGAGATACATGACATGTATATGGTGGTAAGTGGTGGGAGCGTGTGTGAAGAAGTACACCCCTGCAGGGTTATCATTATCTATTCGAATAGCCGGATTCCTCGGATATGGAAACTTGGACCCCTTGCATAGTTCATAGACAAGTGAAAGTGGATACTCTAAAACTCGCAAGATAAGTGTGAGTGCTATGGATGGCCTTCTCGTAGGGAGACAGGAGTGGTTCCATAGTGGTTTATTGAATGGTGAATATGTGGACTCGTGTGCGCCACCTCAAAAGAGTTGCTTGCAGTCGTAGTTCAGGTTAGCCACTGAGTCAAAGCTGGCTTGCTGCAGTTAAACTCCACCACCCCCCTTGTTGATACCGATGCATATGTAGTTAGTTCTGATGTAAGTCTTGCTGAGTACCTTTGTACTCACGTTTGCTTAATTTATGTTTTGCAGAGAGAGACTTCAGTCTCGCTAGTAGTTCCGCGTGGACTTCGACGTTAGCTTGATACCTCAGCTACGATCTTGTGCCCTCGGCAGGATCTGGTAGTTAGTCAGGCTTCTTAGCCTTTTCATTTGTAGATGTCTGTACTCAGACATGTTAAGCTTCCGCATGTGCTTTGAATTGTATGCTATGATTGTTGGGTAATGAGAACTATGTTTGTAATATCTCTCTCCTCGGAGCCTAATGAATAAATACTTGAGTTGTAGAGTTATGTTGTGCTGCCATGTTGTATTTACACATATCGAGCATATTGTGTGTATGATTGAAATGCTTGGTATGTGTCGGATCCGACAATCTAGATGTTTATCCTTGGCAGCCTCTCTTATGGGGAAATGTAGTCTAGTGCTTCCATGAGCCATAGTAGTCCGCTACAGCCCGGTTCACCGGAGTCCTGTTAGCCCAGCACTACTGCTCAGGACACTTGACTTGCCGGCATGTGTTTCACTTTGTTCCTGTGTCTTTCCCTTCGGGGAAATGTCACGCGGTGACATCCGGAGTCCTGCCTAGCCTGCTACAGCCCGGGTTCCCGGAGTCCTGTTAGCCCAGTGCTACAGCCCGGATTCACACGCTGCTAACCGACATGCTCGATGTGATTCATGTATGCCTGTCCCCATAGGTTAGTGCCGCTTTGGGTTAACGACTAGCCATGTCGGCCCAGCTTCTCTGTCATATGGAAGCTAGCGACACTATCATATACGTGAGCCAAAAGGCGCAAACGGTCCCGGGCCATGGTAAGGCGACACCCATGGAATACCGTGCGTGAGGCCACAAAGTGATATGAGGTGTTACCGGCTAGATCGATGTGACTTGGAATCGGGGTCCTGACATGAAAATTTAAATTTCCTTGGCCATACTTGTGAGCTTTGTAATGAACATGGTCATTTAACTATCCGATGCAAATTGTTTCATGATCTAATCGTGTCCAAAAATTGTGATGACTTGATTTACCTTGCACATTATAATGAACTTAGTTTGCTTATGGACTATGAAGAAATAAAACGTATAACTAACTATCTTCCAGAATTTGCCCGTTATAAACTTCTTGGATTTGATCTTGAGGAAGTTTATATGTATTGTGCAGTGAATTGCATTGAAAATCCTTATATTGCCAACTACATAAAGAAAATAAAACAAATAGAAGATGAAGAGAATACTAATGAAAGGGAAGAGACTTCCCAATACCCTGATATTATTTCTTATGATGAATCAGGTAACGAGGAGGAGCCTCCTATTCAACCAATCTCATTAATAAGGAGCTCAAAAAAGAGGATTGAACCCACACATGATGTGGTGAAGAAGAAGAAACACTACTAGGGAAAAGCCTATACACAGAATCTTACCAGCAACGCGCTATAAAATCAGGCGCTGCTTCTAAGTAGCAGTAGCGCGGGCTGTGGAAACTCGCTACTGAAACAAGTTTATCAGTAGCGCGCGCACTCCAAGCGGCGCTACTGCTAAAATTCAAACGACGCCGCCGCGAGGCCAGTTATAGCAGAAGCGCATTAAAATAGACAGCGCTACTGCTACGTAACGTAGCAGTAGCGCATTCAGGCAATAATCGCTACTGCTAAATTAACTACAGATCTCACTAGCCTCATCCACAGATCACACTCAAACACACTCACGGTCTCCTCCTCACCCCCCGCGCCGCCGGTCCTCCCCCATCGCCCCTTCCCCGATCTGCGCCGCTGTCGCCTCATCCTCCTCACTGGACTCGATACCGGCCTCCTCCTCCGTCCTCCCTGCACTCGCCGCTGGCCGCCCCCTCCTTGCTCCGCCTTCCTTCTCGATCCGTCCTCCCTCCACTCGCCGCCGGCCGGCCCCTCCTCGCTCCGCCTTCCTCCTTCGTCCTACTATCTTCTCCCTCCTCGAGTCGCCCCTCCTTGTCCCTCCTCCCTAATACATTTTGATTTAGTAGGCTTTCATATGTAACATTTTGATTTAGTTGATTTAGTATGCTAGTGGATTTAGTATGCTAGTTGATTTAGTATGCTAGTTGATTTAGTCGATTTAGTTGATATGATTCAGTTGATTTAGTAGGCTAGTTGATTTAGTTGATTTAGGACATTTTGATTTAGTTTATTTAGTAGGCTAGTTGATTTAGTTGATTTAGTAGGCTAGTTGATTTAGAACATTTTGATTTAGTTGATTTAGTAAAATGGCGCCACCACCAGCACCACTATGTCGACTGTGCAAGTCAAGGTGCGCCAGTAGCCTTGCAACTGGCAAGCTGTTCGGCATCTACTTTCATCCGAGTTTTCGTCATGCGGCGGTAAGAAATTAGATGAAATGTAACAACTATTTTTTTAGTGTTGGCATTACTGCATTGTGTCATTTTACTTTTCTTACACAGATCATCCCATGCAATGTGAGGTTGAAATTCAACAAGCTGACAGGAGACACTGTGACATTTGAGGCTCCTAGGGGGCCGTACACTATGGAGGTCGAGAAAGGACGCAATATGTCACAGATTGGAGGAGATGGATGGGCCTGTTTCCTCGCTCGCATGCGTCTTACTGGTGGTGAGTTGATCAGATTCTCCTTCAGAGCAGAAAGACCCAAGCTGGTTGTCATTTATATCAACCTGGTGGAAGATGATGAAGATGATGAAGATAATGAGGACCCACTCAATGAAGATGATGAGAACCCACTTCATGAAGCCATCATAGCTCAAAGAATGAGGCTGAGCAAGGAGGAGGTGTGCAACCTAGGGGACATGATTCCGCCACATGATGACTTTGTCGGGGTGCCATTCGTGACCCGCCTGACAAGTACCATGGTCGATCGGCATGAAATGGTATGTTATACATACTGCATGTAGTAATTTGATGATATATACATGCTGTATTGTTATACTTATAAATCTAGTCGATGATATACTTTAGTGTAGAGTCTGATCACATGCTTAGGCTATTTATTAATTGATATGATTTTCTTATTCAAAGATTGCCAAAGAACCTATCTGTGAGTTGTGGTATCGAGCCTGATGAAGAAGGCTCAGTTGGACTACACCTTACCGCAAGGGGCTCCGTCACCACATGTACTTACCGCATGGGCACAGATGGTCGCACACACTTGAACTCGGTTGGGTGGAAGAGATTCCTCATTGGCAAGAATCTTCATGCTGGACAGGCCATCCTAATTACTATCAGGAACACCCACCGCCCAGGCTTGAGGATGATGATCGTCGTTGATATCATCTAGAACTACATATGTGTATGTGGCTATATCATCTAGAACTACATATGATGATCATCGTCGATATCATGTAGAACTACATATGATGATCGTCATCGATATCATCTAGAACTAAATATGATGATTGTCTTCGATGTCACCTTGTACTGCTTGAGGATGCATGTTGAGTATATATGATATTGTTATCTAGTACTCCCTCGGTTCCAAATTACTCATCGTGGTTTGAGTTCAAATTTGAACTAGAACCACGACGAGTAATTTCGAACCGAGGGAGTACTACCTAGTACCTATAATGCTTTATGAAATTGATATCTAGTAGTACCTAGTATTTGGAAATTGCAGTTTATCGAAGCCGGAATGGGGAAATGGTGAAAGATATAACAGTAACGCTGGACCGGGAAATCGCTACAACTAAGTAATAGCAGCGCGTTCCTGAAAAGTGCTGCTGCTATAGTCAATAGTGGTAGCGCGGGTACAGGCAGCGCTACTACTAAGAGTTAGCTATAGCGCCTTATTGGTAGCGCGGGTACCCGTGCTGCTGATAGGCCTAAAACCCGCGCTGCTGCTAGCCTTTTCCCTAGTAGTGAAAAGAAAAAGGAAGAGAGGTAAAAAGATGTCTCTCCCAAATAATGCTGCCCTATTACTATTGTGCCTCATGAAAATATAATTATGGAAGGTAATGATACTTCTTATGATCTTGAAAATCTTTTTGGCACTTTCTTGGAAGAATATGATAATTACTATACTATTGGTGCTATCCATACTATTAATGATGAGAGTGATTATGCTTATGATATGAAAAGACCCAAGCTTGGGGATGCTATGTTTGATGAAGATGATGTTTTTGAGAATATATTTGTTGCAATTAATGTTTGTCCCAAGCTTGGGGATGCTACGTTTAATGAAGATGATATTTTTAGTCTCCCAAGATTTGATATGCAAATATATAATGATGATAGCATGCCTCCTACCTATGATGATTATTGTGATGATACTTATGCTATAAAAAGTAGTGATTATATTTATAAAACTTGTCATGATTATGGTTACCCCTTTTCTGAACATTACTCTTTAAATGTGGAAACAATTTATAGTATTCGAGTTTCTTATGATACTCCCACTATTCCGAATGAGAAGAATTTTTCTTATGTGGAGAGTAATAAAATTTATATGCTTGTAGATCATGAAAAGAATGCTTTAGGTGCTGGTTATATTGTTGAATTCATTCATGATGCTACTGAAAATTATTATGAGGGAGGAACATATGCTTGTAGGAATTGCAATAATATCAAGTTTCCTCTCTATGTGCTTAAAGTTTTGAAGTTATGTTTGTTTTACCTTCCTATGCAAGTTGATTCTTGTTCCCATAAGTTGTTTGCTCACAAAATCCCTATGCATAGGAAGTGGGTTATACTTAAATGTGCTAGTCATATTCTTCATGATGCTATCTTTCCGTTACAATTCTTATCTCCTATATGAGCATCATTGAAATCATCATGCCTAGCTAGGGGCGTTAAACGATAGCGCTTGTTGGGAGGCAACCCAGTTCTATTTTAGTTCTTTGATTTTTGTTCCTGTTTAGTAATAAATAATTTATCTAGCCTCTGTTTAGATGTGGTTTTAAGCTTTTAACTAGTGTTTGTGCCAAGTAGAACCTTTGGGAAGACTTGGGGAAAGTCTTGTTGATCATGCTGTAAAAAACAGAAACTTTAGCGCTCATGAGAATTGCTGCCATTTTTCCAGGAGAGTGCTATTTAGTTAATTATTTTTGCAGACGATTAATAGACAAATTCCTCAGGTCCATCAATTTATTTTAGAATTTTTGGGGTTCTAGAAGTTTGCGCTAGTTACAGATTACTACAGACTGTTCTGTTTCTAACAGATTCTGTTTTGTGTGTGTTGTTTGCTTATTTTGATGAATCTATGGCTAGTAAAAGAGTTTATAAACCATAGATAAGTTGTAATACATTAGGTTTAACACCAATATAAATAAATAATGAGTTCATTACAGTACCTTGAAGTAGTGTTTTGTTTTCTTTCGCTAACGGAGCTTACGAGTTTTCTGTTAAGTTTTGTGTTGTGAAGTTTTCAAGTTTTGGGTAAAGATTCGATGGACTATGGAAAAAGGAGTGGCAAGAGCCTAAGCTTGGGGATGCCCAAGGAACCCCAATGTAATATTCAAGGACAACCAAGAGCCTAAGCTTGGGGATTCCCCGGAAGGCATCCCCTCTTTCGTCTTCGTTCATCGGTAACTTTACTTGGAGCTATATTTTTATTTGCCACATGATATGTGTTTTGCTTGGAGCGTCATTTTATTTTATTTAGTTTTGCTTGCTGTTTTAATAAAATACCAAGATCTGAAATTATTTAATGTTATAGAGTCTTCACATAGTTGCATAATTATTTGACTACTCATTGATCTTCACTTACATCTTTCGGAGTAGTTCGTTATTGCTCTAGTGCTTCACTTATATCTTTTAGAGCATGTTGGTGGTTTTGTTTTATAGAAACTATTATTCTCTCATGCTTCACTTATATTATTTTGAGAGTCTTAAATAGCATGGTAATTTTCTTAAAATCCTAATATGCTAGGTATTCAAGATTAGTAAAATTTTCTTATGAGTGTTTTGAATACTAAGAGAAGTTTGATGCTTGATGATTGTTTTGAGATATGGAGGTAATAATATCAAAGTCGTGCTAGTTGAGTAGTTGTGAAATTGAGAAATGCTTGTGTTGAAGTTTGCAAGTCCCGTAGCATGCACGTATGGTAAACGTTATGTAACAAACTTGAAACATGAGGTGTTATTTGATTGTCCACCTTATGAGTGGCGGTCGGGGACGAGCGATGGTCTTTTCCTACCAATCTATCACCCTAGGAGCATGCGCGTAGTGCCGAGGTTTTTGATGACTTGTAGATTTTTGCAATAAGTATGTGAGTTCTTTATGACTAATGTTGAGTCCATGGATTATACGCACTCTCACCCTTCCATCATTGCTAGCCTCTTTGGTACCGTGCATTGCCCTTTCTCACATTGAGAGTTGGTGCAAACTTCGCAGGTGCATCCAAACCTCGTGATATGATACGCTCTGTCACACATAAACCTCCTTATATATTCCTCAAAACAGCCACCATACCTACCTATTATGGCATTTCCATAGCCATTCCGAGATATATTGCCATGCAAGTTTCCACCGTTCCGTTTATTATGACACGCATCATCATTGTCATATTGCTTTGCATGATCATGTAGTTGACATCGTATTTGTGGCAAAGCCACCATTCATAATTCTTTCATACATGTCACTCATGAATCATTGCACATCCAGGTACACCGCCGGAGCCATTCATATAGAGTCATATTTTGTTCTAAGTATCGAGCTGTAATTCTTGAGTTGTAAGTAAATAAAAGTGTGATGATCATCATTATTAGAGCATTCTCCCATGTGAGGAAAGGATGATGGAGACTATGATTCCCTCACAAGTCGGGATGAGACTCTGGACGAAAAAAAAGAAAAAAAAGAAAAGGCCATTAAAAAAGAGAAGGCCCAAAAAAGAAGAAGAAAAAATGCCATAAAAAGAGAAGGCCCAAAAAATGAGAGAAAAAGAGAGAAGGGACAATGTTACTATCCTTTTACCACACTTGTGCTTCAAAGTAGCACCATAATCTTCATGATAGAGAGTCTCTTGTTTTGTCACTTTCATATACTAGTGGGAATTTTTCATTATAGAACTTGGCTTGTATATTCTAATAATGGGCCTCCTCAAGTGCCCTAGGTCTTCGTGAGCAAGCAAGCTGGATGCACCCCCACTTAGTTTCTTTTGTTGAGGTTTCATACATTTATAGCTCTAGTGCATCCGTTGCATGGCAATCCCTACTCCTTGCATTAACATCAATCAATGGGCATCTCCATAGCCCATTGATTAGCCTCGTTGATGTGAGACTTTCTCTTTTTTTGTCTTCTCCACATAACCCCCATCATCATATTCTATTCCACCTATAGTGCTATGTCCATGGCTCGCGCTCATGTATTGTGTGAAAGTTTATAGGTTTGAGATTACTGAAGTATGAAACAATTGCTTGGCTTGTCATCGGGGTTGTGCATGATGAGAGCATTCTTGTGTGACGAAAATGGAGCATGACTAAACTATATGATTTTGTAGGGATGAACTTTCTTTGGCCATGTTATTTTGAGAGGACATAATTGCTTAGTTAGTATGCTTGAATTATTATTATTTTTATGTCAATATGAACTTTTATCTTGAATCTTTCGGATCTAAATATTCACACCACAATTAAGAGGAATCACATTGAAATTCTACCAAGTAGCACTCCGCATAAAAAATTCTATTTTTATCATTTACTGACTCGAGGACGAGCAGGAATTAAGCTTGGGGATGCTGATACGTCTCCAACGTATCTATAATTTTTGATTGCTCCATGCTATATTATCTTTTGTTTTGGACATTATTGGGCTTTATTATCCACTTTTATATTACTTTTGGGACTAACCTATTGACCCAGAGCCTAGTGCCAGTTCCTTTTTTTCCCCTTGTTCCAGTGTTTCGCAGAAAAGGAAAATCAAAAGGAGTCCAATTGACCTGAAACTTCACGGAACACATTTTTGGAAGGAAAGCAACCTGGGAGACTTGGAGTCCACGTAAGGGAAGCAACGAGGAAGCCACGAGGTAGGGGGGCGCGCCCTCCACCCTCGTGGGCCCCTCGTGGCTCCCCTGACGTATTTCTTCCGCCTATATATATATATATCCATATACCCTAAAACGATCGGGGAATAGAATAGATTGGGAGTTCTACCACCAGTAGCCTCCGTAGCCACCAAAAACCAATCTAGACCCATTCCGGCACCCTGCCGGAGGGGGCAATCCCTCTCCGGTGGCCATCTTCATCATCCCGGCGCTCTCCATGACGAGGAGGGAGTAGTCCACCCTCGGGGCTGAGGGTATGTACTAGTAGCTATGTGTTTGATCTCTCTCTCTCACGTGTTCTTGATTTGGCACGATCTTGATCTATAGCGAGCTTTGCTATTATAGTTGGATCTTATGTTTCTTCTCCCTCTCTACTCTCTTGTAATGGATTGAGTTTTCCCCTTTGAAGTTATCTTATCGGATTGAGTCTTTAAAGATTTGAGAACACTTGATGTATGTCTTGCCGTGCATATCTGTGGTCACAATGGGATATCACATGATTCACTTGATGTATGTTTTGGTGATCAACTTGCAGGTTCCGCCCATGAACCTATGCATAGGGGTTGGCACACGTTTTCGTAGTGATTCTCCGGTAGAAACTTTGGGGCACTCTTTGAGGTTCTATGTGTTGGTTGAATAGATGAACCTGAGATTGTGTGATGCATATTGTATAATCATACCCACAGATACTTGAGGTGACATTGGAGTATCTAGGTGACATTAGGGTTTTGGTTGATTTGTGTCTTAAGGTGTTATTCTAGTACGGACTCTAGGGTTGTTTGTGACACTTATAGGAATAGCCCAACAGATTGATTGGACAGAATAACTTTGAGGTGGTTTCGTACCCTACCATAATCTCTTCGTTTGTTCTCCGCTATTAGCGCCTTCCACGGAAGGATGTAGATAGGATTCCCCTTAGCATCAGCTTTTGTTTCCTGCGAAGAATCATGAATCACCCCGTGGGGGCATGTAGGATCTGCAATGCCTTTTGTACTTATCTTCCTTGTTATGAAAACCTTGCGAATGCGTGTCCCGTTAAGGCTCGATCCCCCCTTTCTTTCCTCGTGATAGCTTGTTGCTCGACGCTGATGGGTCCCGGTCCCAAGGCGGCTACAGCCATCGCTGGTATGCCAGGTCGCGATGCCGTGGTCAAGGCCAGGAGGTGTGCGGCGCGAGGTCCAGTAAGAGCCCCTGAGGCGCGATGCTCAGGAGGTCCCCCTTAGCGCCCAAGCGGCCATGGTAAGGAAAGAAAGGAAGGTGATTTGGCCGCAACGGGGTTGCGGCATGGTGTGAGCGACCATTAGGCCCAAATGTTTAGCCGATCCAAGGGTGAGACTTATCTTGCTGACTTCGCAGTGATTCCTGATGTTGCGCTAGGGCTGCGCGCCAACTTATGTGGCATAGCTAAGCCGGTCTGTACGGGTTTTCCTTCTCCTGGGCTCTTTTTAGTGCTCTACGTCCTCAGGTCCCGACCCTCGAGCGAGCCCAGCCGCCGCTGGTATGCCAGGTCGCGATGCCGTGGTCAAGGCCAGGGGGTGAGGGCTATAGAGCCAGTAAGAGCTCCTGAGTCGCGATGCTCAGGAGTCCCCCTTTTAACGCGCAAGCGAATCGCATGAGAGAAAAGGAGACTCGCGGTGCCGCCTGCTATCCTTCCCACGGGATCCCTGTGAACAGGCACAAGAAGAAACATGGTTTGCCGTTACAGCTGTCAGCCTGCTGCTGGTGGCTCTGGATGAGGTGAAGGCACTGAGGGCCTGGTGAGGTGATGTGTGCGGGGCATGCCGCGAGCTAGAGCTCGACCGCTCAGATTTGTCGACGTGGCAGGGACGGACCCATGCACCAGCGCCGTGCCTGTGTAGAGCCCCAAGGGAGGGGGGGCGATGATCGAGCAGGTGATAGTAGTTGGCAGGTCAAGCATGGAGAGCAGATCAACTTAGGTAAATGCATGAAGATACATGCCACCGGGTCCGGCCCGAGCGGCTTGGGGATGATGCAGCCTGAGGGGCACCCCCAACAAGGTAAGCTAAAGATATAAGCAAAAGGGATACATGCCACAGGGACGGACCCACGTGGCCTGGGAATAATGCAGCCTGAGGGGTGCTCCCAACTAAACGAGCTTGGAAGATGTCACCTGGTTCTGTAGACGAAGTAGAAGCTGAAGGCGTGCGTCAAAGAAATGACTCCTCATGAGCCGCCAGAACCCTGAGCCTCGGGAGGCTCTGGGGGCTCGGGAGGTTCCCTGAAGACCATCTCCATGTCCTCCAGAATGGCGCGGTACCTGGCTTCCTGAGCCGCCAGGACATGCCGCAGGTCGTGTTGATAGGTCGGCGCCATGCTCGGCAAGCCGAAGGGCATGCGGATGTAGCTGTGTGGCGGGCCCTCGCAGCGGCCCACACACGATGGCCAGAAGCGCTCCTGAGATGCGGCCCTGTTGAGCCCTGGGATGTCGATGTAGACATGCAGCCCAACATCCTCACCAGGATGGGGAGCTGCGCCTTGTGAACGGTAGTCGCCACGCATGGCTCTTGCTTCTTGCAGTTCCTGAGTGGTTTTGGTGATGAACTCCTGAGTGGTGGGCACTCCTTGCCCTGTGCTCTCCCGAGGAAGATATGTTGCGAATCACGCCTCCAAGTGGTGCCCAAGCACCTCCCTCGTGAGGTTGGCAAGGTCTGAGGCCCTCCAGAAGAGAGCCCCCGAGCCCTGCCTGAGGAGGGCATCGGGCGCGCCTTCCTATGCGATGGAGGGAGGCACCCCTGGAACGGGCGCCGATCCTGATGAGCCCCGGCTGCGACGCCATCCTCCTAAGGTCCTGTGCGGCGCAACTGCTTCTTCCTGGGAATGGCCTTCGAAGGGCCTTCACTTCTGCTGTCGGGGTCGTCGATTGCTGCGGCTCGAAAGATGCGCTCGAGGGAGCACACCGCATCCGTCTCTTCACACGGGACTGTGATGACTCCTCCGCTTCCTGGCATCTTGAGAACATTGTAGCCGTGATGAGTGACTGCCATGAACTTGGCCAGGGCTGGATACCCGAGGATAGCATTGTATGACAGGTGGATGTGCGTGACGTCGAAGTCAATGAGCTCGGTGCGGTAGTTCTTGCGCTCGCCGAAGGTGACAGGCAGGCGGACCTGCCCTATTGGTGTGGTGGAACCGTCGGTCACTCCTGAGAAAAGCTTGGTGGGATGGAGCTGTTCATATGGCACTTGGAGGTTGTTGAACGTGTCGATGGACAGTACTTTGAGCCCCGCGCTGCCGTCGATGAGGGTCTTGGTGACCTGCACATTGCTGATGACTGGGGAACACCGCATAGGGAGGGCGCCAGCGGTAGCTACGCACTTGAGCTGATCCGCCGAGCTGAAAGTGATGGCACATTGGGACCACTTGAGCAGGCGTGCGGCCTCGAGCTTGGGGAGCACCGCGTTCACCTCGCGAGTGAACTGTTTGAAGATGCGCTGAGAGGCTAGGGCCTGGGCGCCGCCCAAGATGCAGGCGATTGCACGCGGCTACTGGAAGCCCTAAGCCCCCTCATCCTGGTGGTGGTCGTCGATCCTTCTTGGTGGTGGCAGTAGGGGAAGACTGGCGTTGCCTTGGGGGCGATCCTCATGAGATGGGTCCCTCCTGGTGCCTTCACGAGGTTGGTCCCGCCAGCAGTCCTCACGAGGCCGGTCGCGCCACTCTTGGCGCGCGCCACGGTCGTCACAGCGTCCGCCTCCTCCACGGCCGTAGCCCCGGTCGTTGCGCTCGGGGCGTCGACCGAACCATCCTTCCCGTATGGCTTTGAGCTCCTGACAGTCGCTGGTGTTGTGGGTGTTCAGGTTGTGGAAGGCGCAGAACGGTCGGCCGTTCTTGGATGACCTGGGCTGATCTCTGCCCCGCTTGGTGTCGGGCTCCGCTGCGAGCACCACCGCCTCCTTCCGCTTCACGTCCTTGGCCTTGGCCTTCTTCTCCTCCGCTCCTGCAGCTGGCCGCAGCTCGAGGAGAGAAAGGCGCCCCTCCTCAGCTCTTGCGCATTTGGTCGCCAGGTTGAACAACTCCTAAGAGGTGCAGAGCTCCTCGTGGATGGCGAGCTCTTCCTTCATCTTGAAGTCACGGACCCCGTCGGAAAATGTGGAGATGATCTCCTCGTCCGTGACCTTGGGGATCTTGAGGCGGGTGTTGTTTAAGCGCTGGATGTACTTCTGGAGGGTCTCTCCTGGTTGTTGCTTGATGCGGCGTAGATCACCCGCGGCGGGCGTGCGGTCGCGAGTGCCCAGGAAATTGGCGACGAAGCGGTCGCGCATCTTGTCCCAGGAGGAGATCGAGCCATGCTGCAGGTTCAGGAGCCAGGAGCGAGCTCCATCCTTGAGAGCCATGGGAAACTAGTTCGCCATGACTTTTTCATCGCCGTTGGCCGCTTCGATGCTCAGCTCATAGAGCTACAGGAAATCCGCGGGGTCGGCGGTGCCGTCGTAGTGAGGAGGCAGATCTGGTTGAACTTGCCCGGCCAGGAGACGCTACGCAACTCGGGCGTGAAGGCACGGCAGCCAGCCGTGGTTGCCGGGGCCCGCTTCGGAGGTGGAGCTTGGTCTTGACAAGGTCCGCGCTGCGCCGCTACGGGCGGCGCGCGGTGTTGACGAGGTGGCGCGGGGAGCGCAGGTGCAGCTTCTTGCGACCGAGGGATTTCTTGGCAGCTCCTCTCTTCGCGCGCAGGCGCTGGGCGCGGCAGGTCATGCCGTAGAGCCGCGTGCCTTGGTGCCAAGGCACCATCTTGGGGCAGAGGTGGTGAAGGCACGCCATGAGCCTCGTTACCCATGGCCTGTTGAGGGGGAGGCAGAGAGAGGGGCGGCGCCGGAGAGCCCCCTGCAGCGCGGACGAGCTCGGCGACGCGGTCGAGCCACTCCTCACAGAGGTCACCGACGGGGCGGTAGCGCAGGAGTTCGTGCGCCGCGAGGAGCGTGGCCCGCGCCTCCATGGGAGCGTGACGCACATGGGATGAAGAACCGGCAGGGGTCAGTGATAAGGTAGCGGTGCGGCCGTCCTGCTGCACCGAAGGATGCAGCGAGGACGCCTGCTGCTCGTTCCCTGCCGGGCCGGTGGCAGCGTTAGCGGTGTGAGACGGAGAACGGCGAGGTGGCCCACCGATGAGAGCCGTCTGAGCGACACGGGTGGTGAGGGCAGCCTAACGCTCAGCCCGAGCACGGCGAGCGGCCCCCATGGAGACGACGGAGTGACGAACTGATGGAAAGGAAGCTACGGTGCACCCCTACCTGGCGCGCCAAATGTCGGATGTGGGGTTCCGACAAACCCTTAAGGTTCGAACACTGGGGTGCACGCGAAGTCTTTCCCTCCTACCGATCTACACCCTAGCTCACTAAGATCTCGCGGACGAACTCGACGAACTCGCAACACAGAAAGACACGAGGTTTATACTGGTTCGGGCCACCATTGTGGTGTAATATCCTACTCTAGTGTGGTGGTGGTGGATTGCCTCTTGGGCTGATGATGAACAATACAAGGGGAAGAACAGCCTCCTGAGGTTGAGGTGTTCTTGTGCGTGGCTAACTTGTGTAGGTGAGAGAGTGGTCTGAGATGCCGTCTCCTTGCCCCCCTTTTCTATGGTGGTGGCTAGCCCTACTTATAGAGGCCCTGGTCCTCTTCCCAAATATTGAGCGGGAAGCGAGCCAACAATGGCGGGAAAATTTGAAGGGGGACAACTAGTACAAGCTATCCTAACAAAAGCGGTCTTCGCCTGCAAAAAGCTCTGGTGGTGACGCTGCCTTGGGCTCCACGATGACCTCCGTCTTGCTGTCCTTCTGGTCTTGGTCTCGTTGCACCGAAATGGAAACCTTTGCCTGAGGCCTCGGTACTCCGCGGCTGCGCTTGCCTCCTTTGCACCAAAGAGGAAACAAGGACGCTGCGCGCGCTGGCGCCCGCCTGGTGTCGATCGTCATGGCTCACGTCATGAGAGCCTCGTGAGGTTTGCCCCGCCTTGATATCTCCGCTTCTTGTGAGCCTGCCTGGAGAGGCTACTCGAGAGGAGGTCTCGTGTCGTCCGCCTCGCGAGGCTTGGCCCCTGGCGAGGGTCTTGGGTGCCTTGTTGGTGAAGATGGGCCGCACGGCCTACTGGTTTAGCTGTGCTGTGGGCCACAGGCAGGCAAGTCTGGGGACCCCCGTTCCCAGAACGCCGACAGCCGCCACTTTCTATCCTTTTTGAACCAATAATAGATGTGTTCCTTATCCAGTTTGTACTGCGTTTTCCCATTATTTCCCTTTTCAACCGAGAGACCGGTTGGGTATCCGGTCTCTACTACTTTCACCATATTATTTCCTCTTTGAATCAAGTCCTAGATTCATGCTAAAACTTCCCCCCCTTTCTTCATTGTTTGAACAAAGCCCTAGATTCGAATGCATGAAGTAGCTTTACCTCTACTAATACTAAAAATTTAGGTGGCTTTGGAAGAGCTGATGGGAGTAGAAAAAATGCACATGCAGACACGTGGGGAGCTGGGGCAGTAGAGCAAGGCCGCTTTCGAAGAACTTATACCTGAGGGCCGTCGGGATGTCGGCAGCGGCAGGCCTGAGCACAAGGTTATGAAGATTCCCGCCTCCACGTCACCGTTAAGAGGCTAACCGGCCGCCACTTTTTATCCCACCAAGCTTGGCGTCGACTGAGTGGAGGAGCGCTGGCCTTCCTGCGACCAGAGCGGTGGCGACTTACCATGTACTACTCTTCCTCGCTGTCGGCTGTGCCCGCGCACGCGCGCCGGCTTTGTGGTCGTGGCGGTGGAGGGCGGCCGGGGGGGGGGGGGGCAGCGATCTCCTTCGTCTTCTCCTGCGAGAGTACGTCCAAGAGAGCTTTGGAGCGCGCCCGGAGCAGAGCCACCGATGTCCTTCGTCTGCTCCTGTGACATTACATTCAAGGGAGCTTTGGAGTGCCCGGAGGCCATGGTTGGAGTGGTGCCAACAGAAGGAAGGGACCGGAGGAGAATGAGTGTGGGTCTTTGGCTATGGCTAGGAGCTGTGGCTCAAGTTAATATAGTTGGCGAATGCCAATGAGCCGCGGCAGATGGATGGACGGCTGGCACCGGAGTGACTCTCCCTTGGAGTTCTGCGGGCATGGCAAGTGGACCAGGATGGTCAACGTCCCACATGTCAGCGAGCAGAAGTATTCTTTCCGATATCGAGGAGCAAGGAAACTGCATGGTATAGTATCACTGGTGATTTATATTTATTTTTTATTTCTAATGAATGCTAGCGTTTCAACTCTTACGACGAAGGAGTGCCAAACACACGGAACATGCTGGATGTCGCACACATCAGCGAAAGAAGTGGGACATGAACAACGTGGTAGAGCGCCTCCACTTCTGGGTCGAATACCACACGTAGTAGTACTACTGTACTAGTGGTATGAATGATACAAAGTGCGACCCAGAGAGAAATACATGTCTAGTTGCAAGGTCTCGGGGCATACACGTAAACAAATATAAAGCCTAATATGTGCCTCCAATTAATATAGTAGTAGTAGAGTACTTAGTCACGTACTCCATAACATCACCGGGCATTGCATGTACAACATTTAGTGGTAGTAAGAGACAAATTCCTATATGCCACACATGTTCATACTATTTGTGCCTTTCTACTTCACTTACTGCGCTACATTACACAGGTTCGCACGTCCACTCCTGGGTACATGTCTGTCTCGTAGTTCTAGTCCCACATGTTCTTCATATAGATGGAACGATCCTTGCATGACACATGCACCTTGATGCTATAGATGTGTCGCGTGTTGGCAAAATGATGAACAAAGCTCACGTAAAAAAAATTAGAGTGGAAGAACATAGATTCCCGACGACCGAGAAGGAGCAAGGAACCTCGGGGTGGAGCGTCTGCACTCATAATATTTTATATTATTCAGTGATATAAAATCAACCAATCATCTCCATAGTGGACTGGAAGAGTACGAAACACGGCAGCGCAGTGTAGTTACATCATACTAGTACATGGCTAACCCACGCTATCGCCATATTTCTTGGCTTCCGCCCGACACCTATCTCTAGTAATCCAGCAGCCTGTATCGCTTCTACCTCCTCGTCTCTCTCAAAGTGCGGCGGGCTGGCGTTTTTGCCGTCTATTGAGGTCGGTTAACTCATCACATGTTAGCGATATGCCAAGAGCATTCTAAAAAAAATTCCTTTCACGTTCAGTTTTCAAAAAGAAAAAAAATCCTTTCACATATGAATTTGACTGTATGCTTTGAGCAACTTGCATGTCCTATACTGCTCCTGTTTGGATACTCTAAGGGTTCCTTTGATTCAAAGGATTTGCATAGGAATTTTGGAGGATTAGAATCCTTGGGAATCTTTCCTATATTGGTTGTTTGATTCATAGGATTGAATCCTATAGGATTTTTTCCTAAGGAATTTTTTGTACTACTTCCCATAGGATTTCTAGCATCACTACAAAAAAATACACTTCCGTGATGAAACGTGTTTGTCACAGTAGGTCGCGTTTTCTGTCATGCATGTACATCCATGACAATTTTATGAGAGAATCAAGATAGTCATACATGTGTTGTCGTAGAAGTGTTGCATGACATTACCAAAATTATCATCACGGAAGTGTCCACTTCCATGACGATAAATTGCGCGTCACAGAAGTGCTTTCGTCAAGGGTGACCGACACGTGGCATCCACTGTAACGGAACGCCATTAAGCTATCGGGTCGGGTTTTGGATCCGATAACCCGTTAACAGCCCCGACCAATGGGGATTTTCCACGTGTAAAATCATGATTGGCTGGAGGAGACACGTGTCAAGTCCGCGTTGGCACATGTGTCACTCATCCAATGGGCGAGACGCGCCTATGATATGTTGACACGTGGACCGGCCCATCAAGTTTTAATGGGCCGGCCCAACTGAAGGCCCACAAGATTTTGCGGACCATAATGGGCCGGCCAGCTAAAGGCCCACGAGATTTTGCGAACCATAGTGGGCTGGCCTAGCTAAACGCCCACAAGATTTTGCGGGCCATAATGGGCCGGCCCAGGTAAAGGCCCACAAGATTTTTGTGTGCCATAATGGGCCGGCCCAGGTAAAGGCCCACAAGATTCTTGCGGATCATAATGGGCTGGCCCAGCTAAAGGCCGACGAGATTTCGCCGACATTAATGGGCCGGCCAAGCTGTAGGCCCACAAGATTTTGAGGACCCTAGTAGGCTGGCCCATTAACTGGCTGCCATGTTTTGGGCCAAATGCCGGCCCATATTTGATCCGGTCCATTAATGGCCTGCCATGCTCCAGGCCTAATAGTGGCCCATATGAGATCCGGCCCGTTAAAAGCCTACCACGTTCTGGGCCAAATTACGGCCCAGATCAGGTCCGGCCCTTTAAGAGGCTTTGGGCTCAATTATGGCCCATATCAGATTCGGCCCGTCAACTAGACACTATGCTTTTGGGCCCACTTGCTAAAGGCCCAGTTAGTAATTCGGCCTGATATTAGTTTTGGCCTGTTAAGGGCCCGTTTAACATTTCGGCCCTATATTAATTTCGTCCTGTTAAAAGCCCATCATATAGTTGGGCCTAACTACGGCCCGGTTTGCATCTGTCCTGCTCGCAGCCGATATCTGATTGGGCCAAACAAGGACCGAGACAATTTTGGCCTGTTAAAAGCCCGTGATTTGATTCGCACGATCATGGGCCGGGGTTCATTTCGGGCTACTACCGGCCCATGAGCTATTCGGCATGTTTCAGGCCCAACCTACATCATGATTGCATGACGACCTGATTATGTACGTAATTTTACGGTTTGGCCAGTTTACTACGAAGACATGATATATATACAGTAGAATAACTGCAGCATCGTGAATAAGAAAAAACCTAGACTATACAATAAATAAATTATGGCATATTACATCCACTGGGCATCAAAGTTCACCACTATGATAATAAAGCACAAGCAGACAACAGATTACATACACTGGGCATCAAAGATCGCTACCAGTGCAAATAAACACCCTGACAAAATAATATACAAAACCGATAGCACTTCAATAGAGTTCAAGAAACATTAGACCTGCTGGGGAGCTGCAGCGCAAGTAGCTGAGCAAGATGATGAAACTGCGCTTGTTCAACACTTATATCTTCCTCACTCTGAAAGATAAACAAGCAGACAGATGACAGGTTTTGCACATAAAAGTATCAGTGCTGACAATTCATCACATTTCTTACTGACGAATAAAGTGACACAGTTTAAAATTGCATTAACACAATACGGTATTGTTCAGGTCAAGACATGGCAGGAAATGACATTGTGAAGGAGTTGGCAGCTTTACGACACCACTGGATTACAGATTAAGAACTCATAAGTATCAATGGTTAGTGTGCTGTCAATTTATACCATTTCAGATTGGCAAATAAAGAGATGGTTTAAATAATAGTAGAATGATATGACATTGTTCATAGTTAAGACATTGCAGAATATGACATTATGCTGTAGTGGGTAGGTTCACCACACCACTGGATTACGGATGAAGAACAGAAGCATACATGCAGTGCAAAAGAAGATCACTTGCTCTGCATAGTTTAATTTACATGGTATGAAGAAGGAACTTGGTTGTACAACTTAAAACTTAAATTGAGAAAGGACAAACTTTTTTTATGAACTACATAATAAACTTTAAACAAGCAATTTGATGCAAACACCAAAAATAAACAACGGTTGTAGTCATGCCTAACCAAATATATACAACAAAGTTTGAAGGCTTGAGATGGACAAACTTACATTATTGGTGTAGACAGGCTCTATAAAGGCCTTGTCCATGCTGATGGGGGGGAATTCAAGAAGTTTACCACAGAATCTTCTTCGAAAGCATTGCCTTTATTCTACATTTTGTTAAGAGTAAATATAGATGTGATAATATACGAAAAATGGACAATATTTAAGATAAGATGAAGAGAGATGCTACATAACCAAGTAGCTATAAATGTAAGTGCAGCAATACAGGCAAAAGGTACAGCCAAGAGTAATGCACAACTAAACTTCTTCAGTACCAACCTTATGGTAAGAGTAAATATAGATCTGATGTGTAGAAAATGGAGGGCAAAGGAAAATAAGCTGCAGAGTGATGGTACATGAACAACTACCTCTCATTATAAGTACACTGATAAAGGACAACATGTACTTACAAGAACAATGCAGAGCTAAAAAAACATTGGCATTGGATATATTCTACACTAATGTAACCATTCATACAGATCAGATAATTTGGAGCGAACAATTGAGAAGCAAGCTATCATGCATACTGCTGTCACATAATGAACCAGATATGTATGCAAGTACACTGATACAGGACAACAGGTACTATCAAGAGCAAAGCAGCGGGCAACATATTTGCGATATCCTATCGTTCTTGTCAAACCGGAATTCTTCTTCGAGCTGATTTCCTGCAAAAAAGATCCGTAAGGCACATGCGGAAAAGTAGAATTTTAAATTGTCATGTGATTTCATAGACAGTACCTCATCCTGGGAACGAGACCAGTGCATAACAAGGTTTTTCCATTCAATGTCTTCTAAATTTAGCACATGAGACTTCACCGGAAATTCATTTATAGACTAGCCATTAAAGTGTGATTTCCTCAGGTAACACCAATACTGCTGCAATGCTTCCTTGAAAAGCACAAGAAAGCTTTGCTTGTCATGACTATCCAGATTGACCCTCGCCTAGTTACAACAATGTAATGTAAATCATTGATGTGTTCAATCAGCAGAAAACAGGAAAATAATAACCATGAATAATAGCACTTACACATAAGTTGGACAGGAAGATGTGAAAATGGTGTTTGTCTTCACAATAATCTTCCCACGATGGGAATATATGCACGTAGTCCCTAACAACATTGAAAGCATTGTCTTTTAAACTGGGAATAAATGGAATGGGGTTCCAATCTGCAGGAATTGGCCGTCTCTGCAGTTGGGATAGGTCTTCGGCCGGTGGACTTGCTGTACTTTTTGCTGGAGTGGGATTTTTCTGTGGTACAGCTGGTGCTATGGCAAATGAAATCGGTATACCTTTTGCTGGAGTGCAGGTCCTGTGTGGTGGGGCTATTGGTGTGGCCAGTGAAGTATGGGTACAGTCTGCTGGAGTCGGTCCTACGTTTTGTGTCACTGGTTGTACAACCAATATAAGTGGGGTGATGTCTGATTTCTCTGGCACCACCACATTTTTAAGGACTTTGCTGGTGCTCCTTCAGGTTCGGCAATCACCCTCTTCCTTTTTGATGTCTGATGCACAAGAACATCATTTGAGTGGAAAAACATGGTATGATGACAGATGGAATATCTATTGATAATGGATGGGCATGGCGGTGCAACAAAGTAGAAGAAATGCAAGACAACATATGCAAGATACCCGCAATCAATAAAACATTGCCAAATTAGAACACGCAGCTTGATGGGTGAACATGACAGACCATCTGCCTTTGACTCCTCGAGGTTAGAATAGTCATTAGGATCATATTCTGAACAAGAATCAATAGGTGGGGAGCGTATGCATTTCATTGCATACAGAATGGCACTCAATGCCTTGGTGCCAATTTTGCAAGTCATTGCAGTGTTTAGCTTCAAGAGTGGACTGCTGCTAGTGCGACACAAAGCAGCTACACAGATCATAGTGTAGATATAATGGGAAAACCTTAAGCATCAGAGTAAAATCAGCAAAGTGGAACTTGCCAAAATATATGTGCTAGTATTGCCGGTACGGCTAGAAAGGCTTCGGATACCAGCTCTCTTCAAGTGAAGGTGCGGTACTGTTAATATCAGTGTAACTCTCAAAGGCGACACAACTCCCCGCATTTCCTTGCTATTCTTATAGGATTCAAGTGGGCAGGCCACTACAAATCCTATTCCTATGTTTACAAGATCCTTCAAATCAAAGAGGCTCAAAGTGTCCATCACAACCGACCATATAGACCTCTACACTGCAAATGTCCCTGCTCATCTTCAGTACAAGGAACATATTGTACTACTATCATACTCCCTCCGTTCCAAAATATTAGTCTTGGTAGAGATTTCCACTATGGATCACATACAGATGTATCCAGATACATTTTAGAGTGTAGATTCACTCATTTTACTCCACATGTAGTCCATGGTGGAATCTATACAAAGACTTGTATTTAGGAACAGAGAGATTACATATTAAAGAAGAACGGAAGAGGAACATGGTAAAGAAGAGCAAGCAGATTTTGAATAATAAAATGTTGGTTGCACAGTACCCACACATCATGAACCAGAGCGCATTAAGAATGCAACTCCCAGCTGTCTCTCGACCATTTCAGGCGGTTGGATGAAGATCCTACGTCTCCTAACCCTTCTTCTTCCTTGTCTCTGATTCTTCCCGTAAAGAACACCGCACGGGCCGCCGGCCGGACCACCGGCTCCCACCGCCTGTGTTCCTCCACCACCCCCGCCCCAACCCCCACCCGCGTTGAGTTTTCTTCGTTCGGCGAGGCCCCACAACCACCCAAGCCCCTTCGATCGCACCGGCAAACTTCGGCGAGCTCTGAAAAATTGACTGACCCAATTTTGAAATTTAGTCTACTATGATTTAACTAGTGTGGAATATAAAAGGGGAAAACCATAAGCATTGGGAGTATAGTGTTGAGCGTGCCATGGCGGATCTGAAGGTGCAAACCAGACAAAGGCAACTTCGCAACCAAGACAAAAAATCAGAGTAAAGCAGTTGCGATCTATTTTGTTGTTGCGATAAATAAGTTGAGCATATACGAAAGAGTACCGCCTCTAGTGCGGCAGCATGTACGCATCTGCTGAGAATTTGACAGTGCTGTGGTAGTGATGGCTGTCGGCAGCGTGGAAGCAGATCTAGGAGGGTAGACGGTGGTGGAGGGGCATGGTGGACGAGATGGTCGTAGGAGCGGCGCCGGCAAGGTGGACGACGGTGGGGATGAAGCGAGAGGACGGGATGCAAGGATCCCGGTCCGAAGCCGTGGATGAGAGAGGTCGATCTCTTGTAATGGATGGCGGCGTCGGGGTATCAGCTCCGGCATGGTGGAGGAGGATGGTGGTGGATGGGGTGGCGGACGGCGGCGGACGGAGGAGGGTGGGGTGGAGAGGGTGTTTTGGCGCCCACAGAGTACGAATGGGGAAAAGGGAGGTAGAGAGGAAGAGAGGAACCATGTATTCAGGACACGCTTGTCTCAAATGCGAGGAAATTTACAAACTTAGCCCCCGTTTCAAATATCTACTGCATCACAACAACATTAGTCGGTTGGGGATAGGACGGTAATCTCGCATACACCGAATATTTGCCGACGAGAGTTTGTTTTTGGCACCCACCGTGTATGAATATGAATCGGGGAGGGAGTCTATTTCGGCCGAGGACACACTGTGTTTTGGCGCCCATCGTGTATGAATCTGGGTCAGATGCGGTTACGTCACGTTTGGGTGAAATTACAAACCTACCCCTATCGAAACCTATAGAAATCCAGCAAATAGGCTTTGCGTGGCAGGGATAGGCAGTAGTGATTTCCATCTCGCAGATTTTGGTTTCGGGCAGTTACTGCGACTTTCCCTGCTTCGTTCAAATTTTGCAGAGTGCATGTTTACCGTGCCAACTCAATTCGAATCCCATTTGTATTCTATTTTTTTCGGGCGGGATCCATTTTCAATTGGAATTACATTCTATATACATCAGTTTATATATATATACTTTCAAAAGCACAACAAAGAATTCTTCTCCTTTATATGTATAATATGATTTACAAATACAACAATCTCGAAATCTTAAGGTTGAATTCGAATTTTTTAAACCAAATTATGTTCTACTAAAATGTATGGATCAGTAATATCTACATATTAAATAACATAGATGTGCGTGAATTCATATGAGTATGCATGTTTGATAGATCAATTTTGGTTCGAGTATAGATTACATGTATCATCATCTTGAATTCAAATATTTGAATTCCTTTTTTGTTCACTCCTTTCACGCCCATCTCTCTCGCATGCATGCTCCTTCAGGTAGCTATCACTCTCTTTTCGCCAGCTCACCCGCACGCTCACTTCATCTTTCTCCTATCCTCGCAAACATGGTCTCTCGACGTCTCCCTTGAGAAGTGTCACACTCTCCCTATCATTATACATTACACGGTTTTCATTATCTCTCACGTCTCTACTGTTCTCTGGTATCACTCGGTACCTAAGCTTTCTTTTTCACCGCCACACACACAGTCTCCACTCGTCTTTCACTTTGTCTTTCTCTCTATGGGATTCTCTCACACACCCTATATGTCTCTACATATGACTCATACCACTAAAATTAATCTCTCTCTCTCTCTCCTGTAGACACAACATTTGTTGTGGTCTCCTTTTCGTCTCCATCCCAGACTGACATTATTCATTTGTTTACTGATCAGACAACCCCGACTACCGTCTCCTCTCTCTCTCTCACACACATACACACACACAACTCCTGCTTCCACTCCCCTTCCCGACTACCATCTCTCTCTCACACACACACAAAACTCTCGCTTTCGCACCACGACTCGTATTTCTCTCACAAACATTTATCGACTAGCTAGCCTCTAGATGGGTTTATACACCCGCACACTCGTGCTTCCACCATCGCATACATGTCTCTCTCCCGCTCCTTGTATTTATGTATTTTTTTCTTCCCTTCTTGAGACACGCCCTCTCGATCATGCACACACACACTATCGCCTCATTTTAAGCTGGTACCTATCGCACACACACTCCTTGTGTCTTTGTCACACATGCACTTCGTCCTCCTCCACTCTCCCTCTCTCTCACACACACATGGGCTTTTTGCAACAACTAGCAAGATGCCCATGCGTTGCACGGAACATTAAGATGCATTTGTATGAGTAGTTTATCTTGTGGGGGAAAAGGATGAACGAGGGAAGGCCTTATTTGCAAATGTGGAGAGGGGTGTGGGTATCTTTTTTCAAAATTGCCATAGTTTCCTTCCTATCCGTAGATATAGATCGGACGACCTATATTGCAGGATGGCAGGCACACGATCATCACCGACAATGCTTTTTATAAGAGTTGGGATAAAAAATATAATTGGTGATGATGGTGGGCCTGCCATCCTGCAATGTAGGTCATCCGATTTATATCTGACGGTTAGGAAGGAAAATATGGCAATTTACTCGCACTCTTCACCACATTTGTAGATAAGGCCTTCCCTCATTCATCCTTTTCTCCCACAAGATCTTGATGTTCCGTGCAACGCACGGGCATCTTGCTAGTAAGAGTAGAAATTAGACATATACCACTTCTCGAATCTTGAAACCAACAACATTCCTCCCTTATCTCATCAAAACCGCCAAAGGAATATATTTTGAGTGAAACATAACATATTTTTAGTGATATACGTATTTCAAAACTAGACTTTTTTTCTATCAAATCGGTGAATATGTATTAATCTACTTTGATCGTGTGGCAATGCATTGGCACATTGCTAGTAGTTATTATATTTTTTTGGACACCAGGCAAACGGTGGAGTACATATACGAAGAGAAGAGGCGCACACACGCAGTCGGCCTCTCGCTGTCTCGCACACATGAGTGTTACATAAAGTCGACGTTAACAAATAAACCCTAAAACACTAGGTGCACGATTACTGCATTCGGGGGTACCGGGTACGTGGTGGAGAACCTTTGTAGGAATAGTCAGCTCGCGTGATAATTTGATCCGTAGGAGTTGATGGTCGGGACCACAGGTGAACGACTTGGAGCACGGTGGCTCGCCAGTTGCCACAGATCGAGTAGCCACGTTTAAAAATATCGTTTTTAGCGGGGTTAAGAGTTCCGATTTTCAGTGGCGCGTTATAAGTAGTAAGTAGTTTTTAGAATGATTGGTATGGACCGAAAATGGAATTCATAGTACTACGTACCTCCTTGGAGTATGGTTGTATGGTTTTTTTGCGATGGAGGTTGTATGGGTTTATGTTGCGAGATGTTGAACTTGGTAGTTCTAGGGTAAATACTATGGTTTAGATTTAGATACTGGTTTTCAGTAATGAAAATCGGAAGGGGAAACCCTTCTTTGATTAAAAAAACTACTACCTCCATTCTGGTTTACTAGTCCCCATCGTACTTTGGGTCAAAGTTTGTCCACGAATTTTACTTGTAAAATGTGAATGGAAAATGAGATTTTGTTATACCCAAACAAAAAAGGACTGGAGCGAGTGATTGCTCTGACACGGACGCGACCTCTCATAGCGCAGGCATTGAACCGGCGCACTGGCCAAGAGGGCCGCGCTCGCTGCAGGCCCGACTTAGCACGCCTCCTCGCCACGTGCAACCAGCTTAAGACTGCCCCGCCTGCCTTCATTTAATCCGCACGTGTGCCGGCAACACGTCCTTCCACGAGCCGGCAGGCATTTTAGAACACAAAAAATGACTAAAATATAATTAATTTACGCATGGTCTTGACTTGTTGTGCTCGCACTAGAGCAGGAACTAGTAGAGGATTTTCTTTATTTATAACTCTCCTCACATTTTTTTGGCTTTGAAGTGAATCATGGTTGTGGACATTATGTATGAATGTGTAGATATCTGTGAACATGAGTTTGATGTGGAAGTTGAACTTGGAATATCGGGCTTGCGCGTGAACTATACCATGTCCAATGCTTCGTCTGTTATTGTTTGGAAAGTAATTGTTGTTATTACATGACCCAAAAAAACATGTTGTGCCACATCAGTAGATGCACGGACATCACAATAGGCATGTTGACTGGATAAACATTTGAACCTAGCTATTATGAAGGAAATTTTGTATTGACAACAGTTTTAGATAGCAGGAGACGCCTAGCCTGCTCTGCCTCTGCTAGCTTATTTCTGGCTTCTTCCATCTCTTCTTTGGCTTGGGTTAAGAGAGCATATGATTGCTCTTTTCGCTTCTTCAGGAACTTAGCTACATTCTCAAGGGCTGCTGCATGCTTTCTTTCAGCCTTTACTAATTCCATGAGGACACGAACAGCTGACGACTCCACCTAGCTTGTGTGTAATCCAGCATCATTTGGGAATTTGCACCTTGTCTCTAATCCAGCATCATTAGGGAACTGGCACCTTGTGTGTAATCCAGCCTCATTTTGGAAACATGACCTCGAGATTGACCATACTTCCCTCCTCACAGGAACTGCATCCTGACATGAAGTTACTCTTTTTTAGATCAATACTCAGAGCAACCTAGATCCATTTAGTAGAAGCCAGATAAAAAGAACTCAGAGAAGTGAATTCAAAAGGAAAATAAAAATAAAAACAAACTACAAGGTAAAAACACCCACTTCCTACATGAAGCTAAAAACGAAAGCATTAGGACGATTAAGACTCTTCTTATTACACATCAAAGAACACCATGCTTAAGAGAAATAGAAACTACAACATATACACATCGAAGAACATGAGGCTACACGAAAGTAGTTGAAAGGGTGTCACTTACCAAAGCTCGTTTTACAGGTTCGGTGCAGATCCTCTTTAACTTGCCACGCTCCTTGAAGATGTCCCAAATATCCCGTGTTTGGTCTTCATTACTCCTCTGCATGTTTGCACTCATGGTTTTAAAATCTTAACATGGCAAGAAAAATATACTACTAGTAATACCCGTGCATCTTGTGGGCAACATTAAAGCACTCGTCTGCCATGTTAGAGCATCTCCAACAGAATCGCAATGCGCGGCGCTTTAAAAAAGCGTTTACAGTGCTGAGATCGAGAAGTAGATACTAGAGAGTAGAGGATAGTTCTCAGCATAGATAGATAAAAAAGATAATTAAACTACTCCTCATCGTCCGACTCCTCCTCGGTGACGTCCTCCTCCGACGTCTCACTGTAGGCGTGAATATACAGATAGTCGTCGGATTCCCAGGGCGATGCTGCTCCTAGCCTCATGTTGAATTGAGTGTCCACTTTTCGCCTACGCTTGTCCTCGCGATAGGCTGCTCGCTCCGCCCTCCTATTATCCCTCTCCGCCCTCCTTTGCGCGTAGAACTCACGCTCGTTGATGATGTCCTACGGGAAGTGTTGGCGCCACAGCGCCATGGCTTCCTCATCCATATCGACGATGCCGAGACGGTGCTCCCGCCTCCGGTTGTCGCGACGATCCTCGTCGGTGCTAAGCCATGGCAGAGGCGCGAGCTCCTACGCCCGCTCCCGCGTCGACACATTGGGGAAGTTCAATGTTCTATGAGGCCACCGGAGGCGCCACAATGCCGCGTCGTACGCGCGGGCGGCCTCGTTGGCGGTGTCGAAATTGCCGAGGCCGAGGTGCATCCCGCGGAACCGGATCTCGGCGGAGAAGCCGCCGGAGGGGCGCGCGCGGACGCCGCGGTATCCCCAAGTTTCCCGACGACGCGGCGGCATGGTGGCGCGGCGGCAGCGAGGCGAAAAAGAGCAGGGTGAGAGCGGTGGCGAGGCACAGAGCGGGGAGAGAGCGGTGGCAAGGCACAGAGCGGTGGGAGGGTGTTGTATTTTATAAAGCGCGTCGGACGCCGCGCGCCAAAACTAGCGCACGCCCGGCCGCTTTTTCCCGCGCGCGCGATCCTTTCCCGACGTCTCTGCTATCTCTACTCTCTTCTCTACTGTTATATTTATTTTATATTTTATATTTTAAATTTATCTCTACTTCCTTTACTATCTACTTTTTTTTTCTCTATACTTTTTTTCTTGCAATATAGGCCGTCCGATTTATATCTGACAGATAGGAAGGAAACAAATGGGAATTTTGCAAAAGGATACCCATACCCGTCTCCAGATTTGCAAATAAGGCCTTCCTTCCTTCATCCTTTTCTCCCACAAGATAAACTACTCATACAAATGCATCTTGATGCGTGCAACGCATGAGCATCTTGCTAGTTCTAAAAACCTTTCCATCATTTGCCGCACTACTAGTTGCAGATGAAAAACCTACCCAAGCACAGAGCGATATAGGAGCGACGCACAATTACAAGCTGATATTCTATTGGACAATGGAGGCTATAACCAATTACTTTTACGAGAAAAATAGCACCCACGAAATTTGATGGGTAGGTATGAACAAAATTGGAACTGCACATGTACTGCTAAGTGATTCAATACACACATTACCAATCGAGGAGGAGAACGATGGTCGCGGCGGCCTCTGTGAGTCATGGTCGGCAACGGGAGTCAGTTCATTGTGCACGACGGTGGTAGTTCTGCGCTTGGCGTCGGCTTCCGGGAAGCAGATCCGAGATCGTGGAAGACGATGCCGGGAAAGAGGCTCCGTGTACGATGACGACGGTGGACCGGCTCCAGTGCGTCGTACGAGGTCGTCGATGAGGCAGATGAGCTGCGGTGGACGAGTGCGCTGATGTAAAGGGGAGGAGCATGTAGGCTACGGTGCCGTGGAGAAGTCTATTTTACGGTGGGGATAGAAAATGGGGAGTATTCAGGTGTACTGCTCTGGGTGCCGGGGTGGGGTTGGCTGGGTAGGGTGAACCTGAAGTGACGAAAACAGCCCCCTACCAAGCGTCATCCGTAGGCCTGTTCCTAAGGCTATGATGGTAACTTCCCACTGATCGAATGAGGGTTGCGGGAGATTTTCCCGCCGACCTCAAAATTTTGTGACACTGGACTCCCAGTGTGGCGTGTTGAGTGATTCGGCTAACCAACTAGCGGGTAGTAGTAGTAAACTCTGCATATTAGGTTTGACCAAAGTCAAACTTCCTAAAGTTTGACCAAGTTTATAGAAAAATATAAACATTTACCATAACAAATATGTATGATGTGAAAGTACATTCAATAATGAATCTAATGGTATTTATTTGTTATTGTATATATTAATATTTTTTGTTATAATCTTTCTAAGAGTTTACAAAACTTGACTTTGACCAATGCTAATACGCGGACTTAAATAAAAACGGAGGGAGTACACATTTGTTTTTTAGTTTGTAGTGAACTAATCATTTGTTGAAATTGTGAAATAAATATATTAGGCTATTGACTTCGATGTAATGGTCTATACAATTCAATAGTTACAATCATTGTCGAATCCCAAGATGTATACAAGGTCTATAGTACTTCACAACATGCTCAAACTCACATAATCCCAGTCAAATGAGAATCTAAATGCATTTCATGGTTATTACTTTGTAGGATGCAACAAAAACAACCATAACTCTACATCAGCCATTATAGAAGCAACATTTTGACATATCCCAATGTGTGAATGAAACGTGCAGAGAGAGCTTTTGAAGATGGAGCAGATAGGGCGGGAAAGATTGTATGTATGTGGACAAGAGAGTAGGAGACAAACCTAACGAGACAAAGAGAGAGAGAGAGAGAGAGAGAGAGAGAGAGAGAGAGAAAGAGAGAGAGGAAGAAGTTAGGTCTGTGAGAAAGATGGATACATGTAATATACATGAGATGCGTGTGCATCTGGATTCTGTATACGTGGAAGGAGAAGGGACAACATGTTTGATGAGAGAGCTGGAAAAACATGGATGAGAGGGGAAGGATCTCGTGGGTTGAGGGATTGACAATTTTGTGCAGGGGAGAGAGGGATTGGTAATTTTGTCCAAGAGAGAGAGAGAGAGAGAGGGTGGGGGGAGGAGTCAGTCAGCCGTCGTCACATCACCCTGCTTCCAAATGACCCCGCATTCTCTAGCGTGGTGTGTTCACTGTCTTCGATCTGCTCGATGCCCTCTTTGAAGATTGAGGTGTTGTGCATGTTGGGGTGCAAAGAAGCACAAGCGAGAGTGGTCGCATTATAACCTTGGATGGGGATGAATTGTGTGCTTGGGGGAGTGTGTGTGTGTGTTGTGCTGCATGTGTCTCTCTCTGTGTGTGTGTGTGTGATATTGAGAGAAAACAAACCTAAGGAGAGAAATGTGTATTCATGAAGAGATTGTGCGGGCCTTGAGGTGGGCAGGGGCCGGGTGAGGGTGTCAAAATGTGTGCGTTGATGCATGTGTTGCATGCGACCGTGCGAGGGACGGACGAATCGAGAGAGATGGCTGTTGTGTTACGGATGCTCCTCTCTCTGTCTCTCTCTCTCTTCATCTCTCTCTCTCTCTCTCTCTCACACACACACAAGTAAACTAGAAGACCGTTCTCTCATGTATACACAATGTATCGGCATCTGTCTATGTCTCACTCATGCATGATCATTTGCACATTCACACCTCTCTATGTCTGTATCACATGCACACCGTCTCCACATTGCCCTTCCACCACAACACACATATGGACACATACACATGTTCTCTCTTAGTCACACACACACACAAAATCAGTATTAAAAAAACTAGGGCACACCTAAAACGTCCAAATCCAAATAAACACGAACTGGAGGTAAATTCAAATATATGGAAATATTGCAGCGTCAAGAACTTTCACAGGAAAAAAGTTGAGTAATATTCAAGGATTGTTTTCACACACACAAAAAGGTTCGGTGGATGTCCTTCGAGCGTGACACGGTGACACACCGTTTGATCGACCGCGCGGCCGCGGTTCACGCGCTTGCACAAGATTCCGTATCGTGGCTGTGGTACTAACTAATAAAAGCGTTGCCTAAGTCTAATGTTTAAGTGTACTAGTACGGTTTTCTTTTAAATTTGACCAACCTTATATATGAAACTAAAGTAAGCTCCCACACATGCACTCATCAATATGCCGCCGCCGTTGCGCCCGCCTGCTCCGGCCAACAATTTCTCGCCCATCGCCACCGTGTCGCCGCCATCCCTGTGCCATGAAGCTGAAGGCTCGCCCGCTCACGTCGTTTGCAGTCCCTCCTCGCGATGCCGCCGTGCTGCCAAGCACGCGAGCAGCTGGTGGAGCCGCGTCTATGCACGCAGCGTATGAAGAGGAGGACGAGCGCGTGCTCCAGCACGCCGGCGAGGAGGAACTAGCGTGTCATTGTTGTCTCTGCCCGCGCGGAGGAGGCGCGCATGGTGGCTGTCGCGGCGGAAGCCGGTCGCGCACGCATCGAGTGTCACATCCCTAGCTTCTGGTAATGCTCTAGGCTAGCTTCATGTGTGCATCATGTCTATATTCCGAAAGTTGAAATGAGGAATTTGAAAGCCTCATAAATCATTTTAATAAAAGGGCAAGAAACCCTAAAATTGCAATCAGTAAATCGAAAATGCCCTAGAAATAGCTCTGACAATTTTGGCAAGAGTTATAAATCAAACCCAAATTTTGGAACATTTCTAAGGGATTATTTGGGCTCTGATTTTAAATCAATATTCTATTTGAATTTGGAGTTATATTCATAATATATAATGAATATATTTTCAAATGCCCTGAGACATTTTATGTATATGAGGAGTAGACCTTAAGTGACATGAAATTATCCAGGGGAGTTTTGGCACTGTTTTCAAATTTGTTTGAATTTGAATTCAGTGGCAATTAAACAAAACAAAACAGAAAAACAGAAACAAAAGAAAAATGAAAGCCCACCGAGCCTCTTAGGCGCACCTACCTGGTCCAGCCCACCTACCCCCACCGCGTCGTCTTCCTCCTGCCAGTAGGAGCAGGTGCGTGTTGACGCACGCGCAGCTACGGCCACCTCCTGCTTCACGCTGGAGGTCCGTCCTTCTCCCTGGTCCCGCGTTTGGAGACGCCCAGAGACCCCCTGACCTCTCTCTCCCTCACCCGCAACCTCTCCCCTACCTTGGCTCTCTCTCTCATCGGCCGAGTGCCACCATCGCTGCCCCTCGCTGCCCTGGCGGCCACAGCCCACCCCTTGCGTCCCTAGCCGTCCAACCGCTCCGCCAAGACATCGCGGGCCTATCCATCGAAGCAAGCGAGCTCGAGACACGCTGCTCCATCGCCATCGTCTTCGTATTCAATGTCGGCCACTGGAGGGAGCCGCCATCGATCTGTCACCCGCCAGTCATCCCCGAGCTCTTTGAGCCCTAGTTCTACTCCCTGTGAGGCCGCCGTCGTTTCCCCTCTCTCCTCTTTGTTAATTTCGTTCCCTAGACCCGATCCCCATCGACGTCGTACTCCGGCCGCCGCCCAACTCACCATCCCCGCTGTTGCACGCCACCCCAGCGCCGCCCGAGGCCACCAACGGACGCGCCTCGTTGCGCCGCTTCCAACGCGCCCGGCCGGGCGACCTCTCGTTGCCGGAGTTGGCCGGACGAGCAACCTCGCCGTGCTCTATTTACGCTGGTGGTTATAATGCCGGCGATGATGACGTGGACGCATCATTAGCGGCTAATTGAACCACTAACTAACCCCCCTGGCTCGCTGACATGCGGGCCCCGCTGCCTAACTAACCAACTAACAAAAATAGATTAAGATTAATCTAAACGCAGTGGCTCCACGCGTCACCGTTGACCTCGCTGATGTGGCCGTTGACTGGACCCACCTGTCTGTGACACTAAATGTCACTGGGTCACTGACCAGTGGGTCCCACTGGTAAGGTTTGACCTACACCGTGCCCTGTTGACCTGCTGACGTCATGACGATGTCATGCTGACGCAGTAATTAATTTCTGTTTTAAAACAATTCAGGAAATTCCAGAAAATGACTTAAACTTCAAAAAATCATAGAAATTAAACCGTAACTCCAAATGAAATAATATATATGAAAAATTATCAGAAAAATTCAAGGAATCTGTTTATGTCATTTTCATGCATGTTAGAACAACTTATGGCTGCTGTTTATGCCAATTCACATAAATAGAATTTAAACTCTCACATATGGAGTTTGAATTTGAACCTAGGGTTCAAACCAACTCCATTTAACATGTTGCTAGTTGCATTAGCTCAAACCACAGCATATTGACATGTCATGATCATGCATCATATTGTGCATTGCATTGATTGTGTTTCTTTCTCTGTTGCCGGTATTTGTCCCATCTCGATAGATGTTGTACCGACGCTGTGATCATTGAAACTGATGAAGACCCAATGGTATCTTTAGAAGTGCCAGGCAAGCAAAACCCCCTTGTTCATTCCGATACAATCACACTCTCTCGCTCCGGCTCTCTTTTACTACATTAGGACAACAACGATTCATCTGTTACTTGCTGCGGTAGTTGAACCCCTTATCCTCTTCATGACCTGTCATTGCCACAGTAAATAGATGAAACCCACTAGCATGAGTAGGAGTTGTTTGAGCCCTTATGTGCCTACTCATTCATGCTTGTTTGTCATGCCTGCTATTGCATAGAGTTGTGTCGGGTCTGATTCATCGGGGATGAATCTGAGGTGTGTGAACATGTCCTACTATGTGTGAGCTAAGTGTGTGAACACGATTTGGTAAAGGTAGTGGTGAGGGGCCATGTAGGAGTACATGGTGGGTTGTCTCATTGCAGCCGTCCTCAGGAACTGAGTTCTGTGTCTGTGATCCATGAACAGCCACTACCACTCATTAGGATCCTTAATTGACCCTCTCGGCTTCTTAATCACCCTAGTACTCTGTCCAGGAGTTGCAACTAGTTTCTGGTGTTTGTAGGTTATGTGTTGGCGGCCGTGCGTAGCGCTGACCCTAGGGGTGGGCTATGTTGCGGTAGATACACCATGGCACGGTGTACCGGGCACCCGTTTGGTGTCTCGGGAACCCTGTTCACATCGTTCGGGGCCGTATGTGGAAACCTCGGCCGGACTCCCTGCGGATGGAACCTGAATAGGCGATAAACCTGGACTAGAGACTTAGGTGTTTAGGTACGCCGTGGCCGACACCCTCGTTGGGCTTCCGCTTGAAGGTTGCCGAGTACATGTCGTGTAAACGACAGTAAGTGGTGGGAGCGTGTGTGAAGAAGTACACCCCTACAGGGTTATCATTATCTATTCGACTAGCCAGATTCCTCGGATATGGAAACTTGGACCCCTTGCATAGTTCATAGACAAGTGAAAGTGGTTACTCTAAAACTCGCAAGATAAGCGTGAGTGATATGGATGGCTTTCTCGCAGGGAGACAGGAGCGGATCCATAGTGGTGTATTGATATGGTGAAGTTCTGGACTTGTGTGCGCCACCTTAAACGAGTTACTTGCAGTCATAGTTCAGGTTAGCCACTGAGTCAAAGCTGGCTTGCTGCAGTTAAACTCGACCACCCCCTTTGTTGATACCGGTGCATATGTAGATAGTTCTGATGTATGTCTTGCTGGGTACATTTGTACTCATGTTTGGTTATTTTATGTTTTGCAGAGAGACTTCAGTCTGTCTAGTAGTTCCGCTTGGACTTCGATGTTTAGCCTGATACCTCAGCTACAATCTTGTACCCTTGGGAGGGTCTGGTAGATAGTCAGGCTCCTCAGCCTTCTTGATTTTAGTTGTCTGTACTCAGACAAGTTAAGCTTCTGCATGTGCTTTGACTTGTATGCTCTGAATGTTGGGTCATGAGACCCATGTTTGTAATATCTCGCTCCTCGGAGCCTAATGAATAAATACTTGAGTCGTAGAGTTATGTTGTGATGCCATGTTGTATTTACACATATCGAGCATATTGTGTGTATGATTTAAATGCTTGGTATGTGTGGGATCCGACAACCTAGTTGTTTATCCTTGGTAGCCTCTCTTATGGGGAAATGTAGTCTTGTGCTTCCATGAGCCATAGTAGTCCGCTATAGCCCGGTTCACTGGAGTCCTGCTAGCCCAGCACTACTGCTCTGGAGCACTTGACTGGCCGGCATGTGATTCACTTCATTCCTGTGTCTGTCCAATCGGGGAAATGTCACGCAGTGACATCCGGAGTCGTACTAGCCCAGTGCTATAGCATGGATTCACATGCTACTGAACGACATGCTCGATGTTGATTCATTTATGCATGTTCCTATAAGTTAGTGCCACTTTGGGTTCACGACTAGTCATGTCAGCCCGGGTTCTGTCAGGACCCCGATTCCAAGTCACATCGATCTAGCCGGTAACACCTCATATCACTTTGCGGCCTCACGCATGGTATTCCCACGGGTGTCGCCTTACCCTGGCCTGGGACCATTTGCGCCTTTTGGCTCACGTATATGATAGTGTCGCTAGCATCCATATGATAGAGAACCCGGGCCGACATGGCTAGTCGTGAACCCAAAGCGGCACCAACCTATGGGAACAGGCATACATGAATCGCATCGAGCATGTTGGTCAGCAGCGTGTGAATCCGGGCCGTAGCACTGGGCTAATAGGACTCCGGGAACCCGGGCTGTAGCAGGCTAGGCAGGACTCCGGATGTCACCGCATGACATTTCCCCGAAGGGACAGACACAGGAACGAAGTGAAACACATGCCGGCCAGTCAAGTGTCCTGAGCAGTAGTGCTGGGCTAGCAGGACTCCGGTGAACCCGACTGTAGCGGACTACTATGGCTCATGGAAGCACTAGATTACATTTCCCCATAAGAGAGGCTGCCAAGGATAAACAACTAGATTGTCGGATCCCACGCATACTAAGCATTTCAATCATACACATAATATGCTCGATATGTGTAAATACAACATGGCATCACAACATAACTCTACGACTCAAGTATTTATTCATTAGGTTCCGAGGAGCGAGATATTACAAACATGGGTCTCATGACCCAACAATCATAGCATAAAAATCAAAGCACATGCGGAAGCTTAACATGTCTGAGTACAGACATCTACAAATGAAAAAGGCTAAGAAGCCTGACTAACTACTAGATCCTGCCGAGGGCACAAGATCGTAGCTGAGGTATCAAGCTAAACGTCGAAGCCCACATGGAACTACTAGCGAGATTGACGTCTCTCTGCAAAACATAAAATAGGCAAACGTGAGTACAAATGTACCCAGCAAGACTTACATCAGAACTAGCTACATATGCATCAGTATCAACAACGGGGGTGGTGGAGTTTAACTGCAGCAAGCCAGCTTTGACTCAGTGGCTAACCTAAACTATGACTGCAAGTAACTCTTTTGAGGTGGCGCACACGAGTCCACATATTCACCATATCAATACTCCACTATGGATCCGCTCCCGTCTCCCTACGAGAACGCCATCCATAGCACTCATGCTTATCTTGCGGGTTTTAGTGTATCCACTTTCGCTTGTCTATGAACTATGCAAGGGGTCCAAGTTTCCATATCCGAGGAATCCGGCTATTCGAATAGATAATGATAACCCTGCAGGGGTGTACTTCTTCACACACGCTCCCACCACTTAACGTCGTTTACATGACATGTACTCGGCAACCTTCAAGCGGAAGCCCAACGAGGGTGTCGGCCACGGCCTACCTAAACACTCAAGTCTCTAGTCCAGGTTTATCGCCTATCCAGGTTCCATCCGCAGGGAGTCCGGCCGAGGTTTCCACATACAGCCCCGAACGATGTGAACAGGGTTCCCGAGACACCAAACGGGCGCCCGGTACACCATGCCACGGTGTATCTACCGCTTCATAGCCCACCCCTAGGGTCAGCGCTACGCACGGCTGCCAACACATAGCCTACAAACACCAAAAACTAGTTGCAACTCCTGGACAGAGTACTAGGATGATTAAGAAGCCGAGAGGGTCAATTAAGGACCCCAATGAGTGGTAGTAGCTGTTCATGGATCACAGACACAGAACTCAGTTCCTAAGGACGCTTTCAATGAGACAACCCACCATGTACTCCTACATGGCCTCTCACCGCTACCTTTACCAAAACGTGTTCGCACACTTAGCTCACACACAGTAGGACATGTTCACACACCTCCGATTCATTCCCGATGAATCAGACCTGACACAACTCTATGCAATAGCAGGCATGACAAACAAGCATGAATGAGTAGGCACATCAGGGCTCAAACAACTCCTACTCATGCTAGTGGGTTTCATCTATTTATTGTGGCAATGACAGGTCATGCAGAGGATAAGGGGTTCAACTACCACAACAAGTAACAGATGAATCATTGTTGTCCTAATGCAGTAAAAGAGAGCAGGAGTGAGAGAGTGGGCTGGTATCGGAATGAACAAGGGGGTTGTGCTTGCCTGGCACTTCTAAAGACAACATTGAGTCTTCATCAGTGTCAACGATCACAGCGTCGGAGCAGCGTCTACCGAGAGGGGACAATTACCGGCAAACAAGGTAGAACACAATCAATGCGATGCAACAATATGATGCATGATCATGACATGGCAATATGCTGTTGATTGAGCTAATGCAACTAGCAACAAGTTAAATGGAGTTGGTTTGAACACTAGGTTCAAATTCAAATTCAAACTATGAATTCAAATAGTGCATTATCATGTTTTGGACTAAACAGTGAGGTTAAGTTGTTCAAACATGCATGAAAATGCCATATTCAGATTCCTTGGATTTTTCTGATCATTTTTCATATATAATTTATTTCATTTGGAGTTATGGTTGAATTTCTATGAATTTTAGAAGTTTATACTAATTTCTGGAGTTTTCTGAATTATTTTTCATCCAGAAAACGATTAACCGCATCAGCAATGCGTAAGCATGACGTCAGCAGGTCAAAGGGGCTGGTCCAAGTCAAACCTGACAGTGGGGTCCATACGTCAGTGACACAGTTAACTAACAAGGTTAATTAAAATTAAACTAAACCTAATCTAGTTTAGTTAAGGCATGGGCCCACATGTCAGAGGCTAATTAACTAACTAAATAATTAACACTAACCTGGGTTAATTAGCAGGGCTGGCCCCATGCATCAGTGACCCAGGGTGGTCAAACCCTGGCCAGACGGGGTCAAACCCCCGGGTGAACTCGCCGGAGTTGACCCGCGGCTTGTCGCCGGCGAAGCCCGAGACGGCGGAGGGCTCGGGATTTGCCCACGGTCGACGGTTTGGCGCGCCGTTTGCGGCTATGGATTGCTGGCACACGTGCTCGGAGCTGACACCGACGAGCTCGGCTGCGGCAGCTGGAGTTCGGACCTCGGCAAAAACGGCGTTGCGGAGCACGGGCGAGCGAAGTAAAACACTGCGTAGCCTCCTGGGGTCGCCAAGAGCTCGGTGAGGTGCTCGGGCGCGACTCGTTCGAGCTCAAGCCACGGCGGCGACAAGGCCGGGCGGCGGTGAGCTTCGGTGATGGCGGGGAACGGCGCTACGGCAAGGAAACGACGCGGGGAAGAGTGGGTAACGACGGTGGAGCTCAGAGGGAGTCGGACGGCGGTCTCAGCGGGCTCGGGGACGTCCAGTAGCTCTCGAATCGACGACGAGAATCCACGGTGGCCGGTGATGGAAACGGCGATGCTGGCGATGTTGTGGCACGTCCGTAGCTCCATGGCTTGGTGGAGAGGATGAGGAAGTCGAGGCGAAGCTCGTGGGCATGTCGGAGAAGCGAGGGGGAGGCGGTGGCTGTGGCAGCAGCGAGCGGCGGTGACGAGCTCCGCTCGGTGGGGAAGAGAGGGAGCCAGAGGAGGGGGAGAAGGTGCGGGAGAGAGTGAAAGCGTCGAGAGGGAGTGTGTGGCATCCTCAGGGCGATGAGGAGACAGGCAGGGAGGCAGGAGGTGGCCGGCGCGTCCGGCGCGCGGCGAGCACACGCCCTCCTGCCTACTGGCAAGAGGTTGAAGATGGTGCGACGGCTGGGCTAGGCCAGCTACAGTGCCGGGCCGAGGTAATTGGCCAGGTAAGCCCAGGTAGCTCCTCCATCTCTCTCTTTTATTTCTGTTACCTCTTCTAATTTCTGTTTTTTCTATTCTGGTTTAAAATAAATAGTAAACCATTCATAAAATCCTGAAAATAATTATGGATGCTTTCTGAGTTATTCCAGCGACCCTTAACAATTTCCAACATTTTTGGAACATCTAAAATATATATAGCATTTAAATAGCTCCAATTCAAATATGGTTGAATTAATTCAAAGTCCAAATATGTCCTGCAAAAATGTCAACCATTTTCGGTAGATACTTCCACCTTGATCCAGAAATGATGAACATTTTTAAAGGGCATTTTGAAATTATTGAAAAAGATTTTAGTAAACCCTAGTTGGTTTAAGGGGGGTGTTGGGGGTTCTGTCATCCCCATTTCAGTTTCATAAAAAAAACATGATGCCATGATGATCATGCAAGAGTAAGCAAAGCTGCTAGGGCTGTGACAACTCACCCCCACTAAGCAAGAATCTCAGCCCGAGATTCAAGACGTGAGGTAAGAAGGAAGGGGGGTTACAAAACTATCGCAGTCTTCTCCATCCAACTGCCCCTCCCGAGGATGTTGGCTCATTGCGTCAGCTTGATCTTAACGTCTTTGCTTTCGGGATCTTCATCCAGCATGACGACGGTAGAAATAAATTCTACAGGAATCGATCTCCTCGGAGATCGAGCACTCAAGATCAACTCATGGAGTGAAATATAAAACATCTCTTGAGCTGAGACACGAAACACACATCAGGGGTGATGGAAAGAAGCGGATGATAAAGGTCCAAATTTGGTAGGCAACAATTCCACGCTTAAGTAGGATGGTGCATGGTTTCAAAGTAGCGAGGAGATAATTGCCATGATACCATAACGAGACATCTTAAGGAAGGTGACTCGCAGAAATATTCCCTTAAGTGGCAAAAAGAATTACTTTTGATTCAGAGATCATTGAAACTCTTCATACCAGCTTAAGGCAATTTACAATTGATCGTTTGAGATAGCTCGAAGAGATGGCATACTCGGACTAGGATGGATGATGTGGACAACCTTGTTGAAGACAACGCAAGGGATGATTTTGCTTGCGCGTGCTCTCAAGAACTTAAGCATTTCCATATTCATCAAGGTTCTACCAACATCCGTGGCAAGTATCCTGGCAACACGACATACTAGCATGATGACTAGTGATGGATGATGCAGATACAAAGGAAGATAACACTTTCTTAGATCTTCCCTTAGCGAGGCTAAGGGAACAGAATCTGGACGATCGACCGAGAGACATCTAGCACTCCGCCTCTAATGTTCTCCTTGATGTGCTAGCGTAATCCATTCATAGATATGGTTTGATATCTAGAACATCAAGTAAAAGGTCGGACTTCGAAAGCTCAAGAATCCATAGGGAATAACTACGGAGGCAGATCCTGCGAGATCCTTATGGGGAGGTGACCAACTTCTTCAACCATGATACTACAATAATAGGCCTTCCGGTTAGGTGTGTTGGCCATGACATCCACGTTACCAGTTACAGAGGGACCAACAATATAGTTCTTGGAGTACGTTCCAACCATCATATCTGCCTGAGATTCAGATCTGGTTGGTGTTAGGATATTCCAGACTCATCGAGTCTAGAAAGAAAATGAAAGTTTGTAACACAAATCGACGAGATGTCATTGCGAGATTCTCAGGAAATGGACTATGGTAGTAAGCTCCAAAACATGAGTTGGTTCTGCTAAACACATGTGAACATGTTGTCCCAGACAAGCATGACCACATAGTAGTCTTACAATGAAACACTACCGAGTCCTAGTTGGGAACCATCATCAAGGATATCGAAGTCCTTGCATAAGTCATATGATTAGCTCTTATGAAGAAACTTCTTTTCCTTGAACAAATCAGCCAGTGGCTTGGTGTGATAGAGAATACAAATGGAATGGAGGTAGCGAGCCTGTCAAACCATAGCACACTTCGCACATGCATGACTGACTTGGGATGGTACCAGAGGAAACAAAAACAAACTTTCTCGAATTCACGATGGCAACTTGCACCTAAAGCACATGAACTCGAGGAAGTCACTTCTTCCATCCAAGCATAAGCTTCATGAACGGGACACGAAGACATTGCTTACAAAGTTTCCAACACTAGGTTGATGTTCAACATGACCCATGGGGGAGACAAAATGCTGCGGATGGGCTCAACAGCAACTCATCGGAATTTCCATATCACTGGACCTCCACCATCATGTGAACACGGTGATAGCATTGGACAGACCAAAAGATGTAATGGTGTATGCTCGAGGGATCAACCACGAGTAAGACAACATTACGAACATCGTTGGTTCTAATTTGACTTGACGATAGCCCATACTCAAGTCAAAGTTTTGACAAGGCAATAGATCCAACAACTGATCATGAGGACCAATCGATGGAGATATCATCTTCCTTCAACACACACACACACACAAAAAGATATCCCTTAACATGAACTAAGTCAGACAAGCTTTTATCTTCCAACTCTCCAAGTTGTTGTTTAGCTTAACCAACCAGCTCAGGGATATCCAACACGGATTCTTGGAGAAGGGGTGGTTTACAAGAAAACCAACTTGATCACGAACTCAACATAGCGGTCAGGTGACAACCAAGTAATACTTCCGAGAAGATCTTCAGAAAATCATGAACCACCAATATGTTACTAAGCTCGAGAACAATCTTGCTGTTCAAGGCAAGACGATCTGATCAAATAAGCAAGGGGTTGAGTAATCCTCACTCATTGATCGAAGAGTGCACCAGAAATAAAGACTAGGTAGCACGATCAATTTTAGGATGATGATTTAATAACCATCACACTAGGAATGAGAATATTGTCCATTAACTACCTAGCAACACGGTTGCTAGGAGTATAAACTTCACACATCATGGTTCACTTGTCGGCATTCCGGTTGCAACAACACGGGACCGAGGAATGAATAATGATAGCGAGAAGTATCACTGCGTCAAGAATTCATAAGAGGTGGTACAATTCTCATGACATTCTTGACATAAAGATGGTAACACTCCAAGGTAGAACAGAGCAAAAGCTGGATTGGCATTTGATCTACGGAATACAACTGCTTTGACCCAATCCTAGAAATGGATGAGGTACTGGAGCTTGTTTTTGCTAGTCATTCTGGAATAGAATGGCTTGACGGACCACAAGAATAATAGGCATCGATGAACACGAATGCACAACTATTCCTGACTATCAATTGATAGACTAGGGTCGGAATACAAATGAGGAGGATCAACTCAAGGAACATATATCTTTCTGAGTTGTGGATGCACAGATTAGTATGTTGAACAAAGCTCAACATATTTCTTCCGGATAACCCATGCAGAGAGGTAGGACTGGCAGAGTCACAATTATGAATGGAGAACTCCTTAGAGTACTCTAATTGTGATCTTTTGGTTCAAATAACTTCTGCCATATTGGCTCATGGTATTGGAAGAACGATATACCACAGACCTCGAGGACTATCACATGGTTACTAATATCTTAAGGGAACTAGCAAATACTAACAACATGAGTTAGGGTGAATCTCGGGTTCAAAACCCAGTAGTAGAATACCTACTAACTAAATAACATCACGGGATGCTTTCAAGAAAGGTAGCCAGAATTTTCACACTGGGGATATAAAGCATTGCTAGATAAGTGGGTGGTTCGCTAGAATGCCTAGGGTCATAATACTAGCTCCAACATATATATCAAGGCAATGGAGTACCTCAACAGACCGATTAGTGTGCTTAATCTGGCCCAAAAGGACATCGGAAACGGGATGAAGAGATTTGCAAATGCATCAGACTGTTTAGAAACCTGGGATGACTCGGATAGCATAACGGCTGTAAATGCTCAAAAATATTTGAGAATCCTGTAAAATAGTGGCATGACCGCTCAACATCACCATATCAAGGTTCTGAGACCAACTAAGAACAGATGGAAGTAGTAGGAACTGAACAGAGGTTTGAATACATCAATCCTATAAGTCTCTAACATAGTAACTCGTCATCCTGATAGATAGATGAGAAGGCCTAGTTCTTAATCCCCGTAGAAGAGAAGAGGTTGACTCGGATCAGAAGGCGATGAGGTATATGAGTAAAAAGAGCCTTACGTTCCCTTCCACAATCAATTCCCTTATATAACTAAAGCATTTCTAGACTCAACTTCGACCAATTTGGCTTGGTAATCCTACAGGCAGTCAGGCTCTGATACCAACGCTGTCAGGACCCCGATTCCAAGTCACATCGATCTAGCCGGTAACACCTCATATCATTTTGCAGCCTCAAGCACGGTATTCCCACGGGTGTCGCCTTACCCTTGCCCGAGACCGTTTGCGCCTTTTGGATCACGTATATGATAGTGTCGCTAGCATCCATATGACAAAGAACCCGGGCCGACATGGCTAGTCATGAACCCAAAGCGGCACCAACCTATGGGAACAGGCATACATGAATCGCATCGAGCATGTCGGTCAGCAGCGTGTGAATCCGGGATGTAGCACTGGGCTAACAGGACTCCGGGAACTCGGGCTGTAGCAGGCTAGGCAGGACTCTGGATGTCACCGCGTGACATTTCCCCGAAGGGACAGACACAGGAATGAAGTGAAACACATGCCGACCAGTCAAGTGTCCTGAGCAGTAGTGCTGGGTTAGCAGGACTCCGGTGAACCGGGCTGTAGCGGACTACTATGGCTCATGGAAGCACTAGATTACATTTCCCCATAAGAGAGGCTGCCAAGGATAAACAACTAGATTGTCGGATCCCACACATACCAAGCATTTCAATCATACACACAATATGCTCGATATGTGTAAATACAACATGGCATCACAACATAACTCTATGACTCAAGTATTTATTCATTAGGCTCCGAGGAGCGAGATATTACAAACATGGGTCTCATCACCCAACAATCATAGCATACAAATCAAAGCACATACGGAAGCTTAACATGTCTGAGTACAGACATCTACAAATGAAAAAGGCTAAGAAGCCAGACTAACTACCAGATCTTGCCGAGGGCACAAGATCGTAGCTGAGGTATCAAGCTAAACGTCGAAGCCCACACGGAAGTACTAGCGAGACTGACGTCTCTCGGCAAAACATAAAATAGGCAAACGTGAGTACAAATGTACCCAACAAGACTTACATCAGAACTAGCTACATATGCATCAGTATCAACGACGCGGGTGGTGGAGTTTAACTGCAGCAAGCCAGCTTTGACTCAGTGGCTAACCTAAACTATGACTACAAGTAACTCTTTTGAGGTGGCGCACACGAGTCCACATATTCACCATATCAATACACCACTATGGATCCGCTCCCGTCTCCCTACGAGAACGCCATCCATTGCACTCACGCTTATCTTGCGGGTTTTAGAGTATCCACTTTCGCTTGTCTATGAACTATGCAAGGGGTCCAAGTTTCCATATCCGAGGAATCTGGCTATTCGAATAGATAATGATAACCCCACAGGGGTGTACTTCTTCACACACGCTCCCACCACTTACCGTCGTTTACACGACATGTACTCGGCAACCTTCAAGCGGAAGCCCAACGAGGGTGTCGGCCACAGCCTACCTAAACACTCAAGTCTCCAGTCCAGGTTTATCGCCTATCCAGGTTCCATCCGCAGGGAGTCCGGCCGAGGTTTCCACATACGGCCCCGAACAATGTGAACAGGGTTCCCGAGACACCAAACGGGCGCCCGGTACACCGTGCCATGGTGTATCTACCACATCATAGCCCACCCCTAGGGTCAGCACTACGCACGGCCGCCAACACATAGCCTACAAACACCAGAAACTAGTTGCAACTCCTGGACAGAGTACTAGGGTGATTAAGAAGCCGAGAGGGTCAATTAAGGATCCCAATGAGTGGTAGTAGCTGTTCATGGATCACAGACACATAACTCAGTTCCTAAGGACGGTTTCAATGAGACAACCCACCATGTACTCCTACATGGCCTCTCACCGCTACCTTTACCAAAACGTGTTCACACACTTAGCTCACACACAGTAGGACATGTTCACACACCTCCGATTCATTCCCGATGAATCAGACCTGACACAACTCTATGCAATAGCAGGCATGACAAACACGCATGAATGAGTAGGCACATCAGGGCTCAAACAACTCCTACTCATGCTAGTGGGTTTCATCTATTTACTGTGGCAATGACAGGTCATGCAGAGGATAAGGGGTTCAACTACCGCAACAAGTAACAGATGAATCGTTGTTGTCCTAATGTAGTAAAAGAGAGCAGGAGCGAGAGAGTTGGCTGGTATCGGAATGAACAAGGGGGTTGTGCTTGCCTGGCACTTTTGAAGACAACATTGAGTCTTCATCAGTGTCAACGATCACAGCGTTGGAGCAGCATCTACCGAGAGGGGACAATTACCGGCAAACAAGGAAGAACACAATCAATGTGATGCAACAATATGATGCATGATCATGACATGGCAATATGCTGTTGATTGAGCTAATGCAACTAGCAACAAGTTAAATGGAGTTGGTTTGAACACTAGGTTCAGATTCAAATTCAAACTATGAATTCAAATAGTGCATTATCATGTTTTGGACTAAACAGTGAGGTTAAGTTGTTCAAACATGCATGAAAATTCCATATTCAGATTCCTTGGATTTTTCTGATCATATTTCATGTATAATTTATTTCATTTGGAGTTACGGTTGAATTTCTATGAATTTTAGAAGTTTATACTAATTTCTGGAGTTTTCTAAATTATTTTTAATCCAGAAAACGATTAACTGCGTCAGCAATGCGTAAGCATGACGTCAGCGGGTCAAAGGGGCTGGTCCAAGTCAAACCTGACAGTGGGGTCCACACGTCAGTGACACAGTTAACTAACAAGGTTAATTAAAATTAAACTAAACCTAATCTAGTTTAGTTAAGGCATGGGCCCACATGTCAAAGGCTAATTAACTAACTAAATAATTAACACTAACCTGGGTTAATTAGCAGGGTTGGCCCCATGCGTCAGTGACCCAGGGTGGTCAAACCCTGGTCAGACGGGGTCAAACCCCCGGGTCAACTCGCCGGAGTTGACCCGCGGCTTGTCGCCGGCGAAGCCCGAGACGGAGGAGGGCTCGGGATTTGCCCACGGTCGATGGTTTGGCGCGCCGTTTGCGACTACGGATTGCTGGCACACGCGCGCATCCATTCTAGCAAGCAGCAGTAGCTAGGATGGCCGGAGCTGACGCCGGCGAGCTCGGCTGCGGCGGCCGGAGTTCGGACCTCGGCGGAAACGGCATTGCGGAGCACGGGCGAGCGAAGTAAAACACTGCGTATCCTCCTGGGGTCGCCAGGAGCTCGGTGAGGTGCACGAGCACGACTCGTTCGAGCTCAAGCCACGGCGGCGACAAGGCCGGGCGGCGGTGAGCTTCGGTGACGGCGGGGAATGGTGCTACGGCAAGGAAACGACGCGGGGAAGAGTGGGTAACGACGGCGGAGCTCACAAGGAGTCGGGCGGTGGTCTCAGCGGGCTCGGGGATGTCCGATAGCTCTCGAATCGACGGCGAGAATCCACGGTGGCCGGCGATGGAAACGGCGATGCTGGTGACGTTGTGGCGCGTCCGTAGCTCCATGGCTTGGTGGAGAGGATGAGGAAGTCGAGGTGAAGCTCGTGGGCACGTCGGAGAAGCGAGGGGGAGGCGGTGGCTGCGGCAGCAGCGAGCGGCGGCGACAAGCTCCGCTCGGTGGGGAAGAGAGGGAGCCAAAGGAGGGGGAGAAGGCACGGGAGAGAGTGACAGGGTCGAGAGGGAGTGCGTGGCATCCTCAGGGTGATGGGGAGACAGGCAGGGAGGCAGGAGGTGGCCGGCGCGCGGCGAGCACACGCCCTCCTGCCTACTGGCAGGAGGTTGAAGATGGTGCGATGGCTGGGCTGGGCCGAGGTAAGTGGCCAGGCAAGCCTAGGTAGCTCCTCTGTCTCTCTCTTTTATTTCTGTTACCTTTTCTAATTTCTGTTTTTCTGTTCTGGTTTGAAATAAATAGTAAACCATTCATAAAATCCTGGAAATAATTATGGGTGCTTTCTGAGTTATTCCAGTGACCCTTAACAATTTCCAACATTTTTGGAGCATCTAATATATATATAGCATTTAAATAGCTCCAATTCAAATATGGTTGAATTAATTCAAAGTCCAAATATGTCCTGCAAAAATGTCAACCATTTTCGGTAGATGCTTCCACCTTGATCCAGAAATGATGAACATTTTTAAAGGGCATTTTGAAATTATTGAAAAAGATTTTAGTAAACCCTAGTTGGTTTAAGGGGGGTGCTGGGGATTCTGTCATCCCCATTTCAGTTTCATAAAAAAAAATAAACATGATGCCATGATGATCATGCAAGAGTAAGCAAAGCTAAGCTAGGGCTGTGATAGGTTCTCTGTCATATGGATGCTAGCGACACTATCATATACGTGGGGCAAAACGCGCAAACGGTCCCGGGCCATGGTAAGGCGACACCCGTGGGAATACCGTGCGTGAGGCCGCAAAGTGATATGAGGTGTTACAGGCTAGATCGGTGTGACTTAGAATCGGGGTCCTGACAGCTTTGGTATCAGAGCCTGACTGCCTGTAGGATTACCAAGCCAAGCTGGTCGAAGTCGTGTCTAGAAATGCTTTAGTTATGTAAGGGAATTGATTGTGGATGGGAACGTAAGGCTCTTTTACTCCTTATCCTCATGACCTTCTGATCTGAGTCATCTTATCTTTTCTACGGGGTTAAGAACTAGGCTTCTCTTCTATCTCTCAGGATGACGTGTTACTAAACCGTAGTTGCCTAGGATTGTTGAGTTCAAGCCTCAGTTCAGTTCCTACTACTTCCATATGTTCGTAGCTGGCCTCAGAACTTTGATATTGTGATGTTGAGTGGTTATGCCACCATTTTTGCAGGATGTCTCAAATCTTTTGAGCATTTACAGCCGTTATGCTGCCCGAGTCATCCTAGATTTTTAAATAGTCCGATGCATTGGCAACTCCCTTCTTCCTATTCTCGATGTTCCTTTGGGCCAGATTAAGCACACTAATCGGTCTGTTGAGGTACTCCATTGCCTTGACATGTATGTTGGAGTTAGTATTATGACCCTAGGTGTCTTCGAGAACCACTCAGTGAGCTAGCAATGTTTCTGTTCCCAGTGTGATGATTCTGGCCACCATTCTCGAAAACATCCCATGATGCCATTTAGTAGTAAATATTCCACTTCTGGGTTCTTAAGCCCAAGATTCACCCTACTTGCTTCATGTTGATAGTGTTTCTAGTTCCTTTAGGATATTAGTAACCTTTGCGATAGTCCTCGAGGTTCGTGGTATTTCCTTCTTCCAAATACCATGAACCATTAAGGCAGAAGTTCTTTGAACCAAAAGATCACCATTAGAGTACTCCTGAGGAGTTCTCCATTCATAATTGTGATTCTGCCAGCTCTACCTTTCTGCATGGGTTATTCGGAAGAAACCCTCTTTAGTTGTTTTATGACTCTCGTCTATCAACTGATAGTCGGGAGTAGTTGTGCGATCGTGTTCATTGATGCCTGCTATTCTTGTGGTCCGTCAAGCCATTCTATTCCAGAATGACTAGGAGAAACAAACTCCAGTACCTTATCCATATCTAGGATTGGGTCAAAGTAGTTGTATTCCATGGATCAAAATGCTAAACCAGCTTTTGCTCTGTTCTACCTTCGAGTGTTACCATATTTATGTCAAGAATGTCATGAGAATTGCACCACCTCTTATGAATTCTTGACGCAGTGATACTTATCGCCATCATTATTCATTCATTGATTCCGTGTTGTTGTAACCGGAATGCCGACAAGTGAACTGTGATGTGTGAAATCAATACTCCTAGCAACCCCGTTGCTTGGTAGTTAATGGACAATAAACTCATTCTTAGCGTGTTGTTTATTGAATCATCATTCTAAGATTGATCGTGCTACCTAGTCCTTATTTCCGGAGCACTATTCGATCAATGAGTTAGGATTGTGTCAAACCCTTGCTCTATTGATCACATCATCTTGCCTCGCAAAGCAAGATTGTTCTCGAGCTTAATAACATATCGGTGGGTTGTGATTTTCCAAATATCTTCTTGGAAGTATCACCAGGTTGTCACCTGATCGCTATGTTGAGTTCGTGATCAAGTTGGTTTCTTGTAGCCACCCTTTTCTCCAAGAATCTGTGTTGGATACCCCTAAGATAGTTGGTTAAGCTTAACAACAACTTGTAGAGTTGGAAGATAAAAGCTTGTCTTGCTTAGTTCATGTTAAGGGATATCTTTTGTGTGTGTGTTGAAGAAAGATGATATCTTCATCGATTGGTCCTCGTGATCAGTTATTGGATCTATTGTCTTGTCCAAACTTTGATTTGAGTGCGGGCTATCCTCAAATCAAATCAGAACCAACGATGTTCGTAATGTTGTCCTACTCGAGGTTGATTCCTCGGGCATACACCATTACATCCTTTGTTATGACCAATGCTATCACCGTGTTCACTTAATTGTGGAATTCCATCTATATGGAAGCCTGGATGGTTGTTTGTTGAGCCCATTGACAACATTGTCATCTTGTCCATGATTCATGTTGAACATCTAAGTTAGCATTGGAAACTTTGAAAGCGTTTCTTCATGGTAGCTCATGAAGCATATGTTTGGATGAAAGAAGTGACTACCTCTGATTCACGTGCATTTGGTGAAAGTTGCCGCCGTGGATTCAAGAAAGCTTGTTCTGCTTCCTTGGAATCATCCCAAGTTAGTCATGCATGTGCGAAGTATTCTATGGTTTGATAGGCTCGCTACCTCCAGTCCATATGTGTCCCTAGCACACCAAGCCACTGATTGATTTGTTCTAGGAGAAGGAGTTAAGTGCTAATCCATGGTAATGCACAAGACTTCGATATCCTCGATGATGGTTCCCAACCTGAACTCGGTAGTGTTTTATCATAAGACTACTATGTGGTCATGCTTGTTCGGGACAGCGTGTTCACATGTGTTTAGTAGAACCAGCTCATGTTTTGGAGCTTGCTACCATAGTTCATTTCCCCGAGAGTCTCGCAACATCATCTCGTCAATTTGTGTTGCAAACTTTCATTTTTCTTTCTAGACTTGATGAGTCTGGAATATCCTGACACCAACCAGATCTGAATCTCAGGCAGATATGATGGTTGGAACACACTCCAAGAACTATAATATTGGTCTCTCTGTAACCGGTAAAGTGGATGTCGTGGCCAACACACCCAGCTGGAAGACCTATTATTGTAGTATCTTGATTGAGGAAGTTGGCCACCTCCCCATAAGGATTTCGTAGGATTTACTCCAGAAGTTGTTCCTTATGGATCTATTGTATTCCGAAGTCCGACCACTACTTCATGGCTATGCTGATGCTTTAAAGCATGACCGTGGTAACCAGTATATCAAGGAGAACATTAGAAGCGGAGTGCTAAATGTCTCTCGGTCGATCATCCAGATTTCATTCCCTTGGCCTCGCTAAGGTGAAATCTGAGAAAGGGTTGTCTTTCTATGCATCTGCATTGTCCATCACTATTCATCAAGGTAGTAAGATGTGTTGCTAGGATCCTCGACTCGGATGTTGGTAGAAACTTGATGAATATGGAAATGCTCAAGTTCTTGAGAGCACGCACAAGCAAAATCATCCCTTGTGTTGTCTTCAACAAGGTAGTTCACATCATCCATTCTAGCCCGAGTGTGTCGCTCTCCCGAACTCCGTGAAACGATCGCTCGTAAATTGCCTTAGGCTGCTATAGAGAGTTCCAATGATCTCTGTATCAAAAGTAATTCTTTTTGCCACTTAAGGGATAATTCAACGAGTAACCTTCCTTAATGTATCACGTTACGAAATCATGACAATTATCTCCTTGCTACTTGAAATTCATGCTCCATCTTAGTCAAGTGTGGATTTGTAACCTGCCAAATTGAAACCTCGTCATTTGTTTCTTTCCTCACCTCTCGATATGTGTTTTGTGTCTCAGCTCGAGAGATGTTTCAATGTCTCACTCCGTGAGTTGATCCTGAGTTGTTCGACCTTTGATAAGATCGATCCCTCTCGAGTTTTCCTTCTCCTCTCATTGTCATGTTAGTTGGAGTTCTCGGGGAAAGACATTGAGACAAAGATGGTGATTGAATCAACGTTCATTTGAAGTGCAACCTGGATCATGAGGATTGCGTTAGTTGCGTTGCCCCATCATCTTACCATACGCTTGAATCTCGGGACGAGATTCTTGTTTAGTAGGGGTGAGATGTCACATCCCTAGCTTCTGGTAATTCTCTAGGCTAGCTTCATGTGTGCATCATGTCTATATTCCGAAAGTTGAAATGAGGAATTTGAAAGCCTCATAAATCATTTTAATAAAAGGGCAAGAAACCCTAAAATTGCAATCAGTAAATCCAAAATGCCCTAGAAATAGCTCTGACAATTTTGGCAAGAGTTATAAATCAAACCTAAATTTTGGAACATTTCTAAGGGATTACTTGGGCTCTAATTTTAAATCAATATTCTATTTGAATTTGGAGTTATATTCATAATATATAACAAATATATTTTCAAATGCCCTGAGATATTTTATGTATATGAGGAGTAGACCTTAAGTGACATAAAATTATCCAGGGGAGTTTTGGCACTGTTTTCAAATTTGTTTGAATTTGAATTCAGTGGCAATTAAACAAAACAAAACAGAAAAACAGAAACAAAAGAAAAATGAAAGCCCACCGGGCCTCTTACTCGCACCTACCTGGTCCAGCCCACCTACCCCCACTGCGTCGTCTTCCTCCTGCCAGTAGGAGCAGGTGCGTGTCGACGCATGCGCAGGTACGGCCACCTCCTGCTTTGTGTTGGAGGCCCGTCCTTCTCCCTGGTACCGCGTTTGGAGACGCCCAGAGACCCCCTGACCTCTCTCTCTCCCTCACTCGCAACCTCTCCCCTCCCCTGGCTCTCTCTCTCTCACCGGCTGAGCGCCACCATCGCTGCCCCTCGCTTCCCTCGCGGCCACAGCCCACCCCTTGCCTCCCTAGCCGTCCAACCGCTCCGCCAAGACGTCGCGGGCCTATCCATCGAAGCAAGCGAGCTCGGGACACGCTGCTCCGTCGCCATCGTCTTCGTCTTCAACGTCGGCCACCGGAGGGAGCCTCCATCGATCTATCGCCTGCCGGTCGTCCCCGAGCTCTTTGAGCCCTAGTTCTACTCCCTGTGATGCCGCCATCATTTCCTCTCTCTCCTCTCTGTTAATTTCGTTCCCTAGACCCGATCCCCATCGACGCCGTACTCGGGCCGCCGCCCAACTCGCTGTCCCTGTCGTTGCACGCCATCCCAGCGCCGCCCGAGGCCACCAATGGACGCGCCTCATTGCGCCGCTTCCAACGCGCCCGGCCGCGCGACCTCTCGTTGCCGGAGTTGGCCGAACGAGCAACCTCGCCGTGCTCTGTTTACGCCGGTGGTTATAACGCCGGCGATGATGACGTGGACGCGTCATTAGCGGCTAATTGAACCTCTAACTAACCCCCTGGCTTGCTGACATGCGGGCCCCACTGCCTAACTAACCAGCTAAAAAATAGATTAAGATTAATCTAAACGCAGTGGCCCCACGCGTCACCGTTGTCCTCGCTGACGTGGCCGTTGACCGGACCCACCTGTCTATGACACTAAATGTCACTGGGTCACTGACCAGTGGGTCCCACTGGTCAGGTTTGACCTAGACCGTGCCCCGTTGACCTGCTGACGTCATGACGATGTCATGCTGACGCAGTAATTAATTTCTATTTTAAAACAATTCAGGAAATTCCAGAAAATGACTTAAACTTCAAAAAATCATAGAAATTAAACCGTAACTCCAAATGAAATAATTTATATATGGAAAATTAGCAGAAAAATTCAAGGAATCTGTTTATGGCATATTCATGCATGTTAGAACAACTTATGGCTGCTGTTTATGCCAATTCACATAAATAGAATTTAAACTCTCACATATGGAGTTTGAATTTGAACCTAGGGTTCAAACCAACTCCATTTAACATGTTGCTAGTTGCATTAGCTCAAACCACAGCATATTAACATGTCATGATCATGCATCATATTGTGCATTGCATTGATTGTGTTTCTTTCTCTGTTGCAGGTATTTGTCCCCTCTCGATAGACGTTGTACCGACTCTGTGATCGTTGACACTGATGAAGACCCAATGATATCTTCAGAAGTGCCAGGCAAGCAAAACCCCCTTGTTCATTCCGATACAATCCCACTCTCTCGCTCCGGCTCTCTTTTACTGCATTAGGACAACAACGATTCATCTGTTACTTGCCGCGGTAGTTAAACCCCTTATCCTCTGCATGACCTGTCATTGCAACAGTAAATAGATGAAACCCACTAGCATGAGTAGGAGTTGTTTGAGCCCTGATGTGCCTACTCATTCCTGCTTGTTTTTCATGCCTGCTATTGCATAGAGTTGTGTCGGGTCTGATTCATCGGGGATGAATCGGAGGTGTGTGAACATGTCCTACTGTGTGTGAGCTAAGTGTGTGAGCACAATTTGGTAAAGGTAGCGGTGAGAGGCCATGTAGGAGTACATGGTGGGTTGTCTCATTGCAGCCGTCCTCAGGAACTGAGTTCTGTGTCTGTGATCCATGAACAGCTACTACCACTCATTGGGATCCTTAATTGACCCTCTCGGCTTCTTAATCACCCTAGTACTCTGTCCAGGAGTTGCAACTAGTTTCTGGTGTTTGTAGGTTATGTGTTGGCAGCCGTGCGTAGCGCTGACCCTAGGGGTGGGCTATGTTGCGGTAGATACACCATGGCACGGTGTACCGGGCGCCCGTTTGGTGTCTCAGGAATCCTGTTCACATCGTTCGGGGCCGTATGTGGAAACCTCAGCCGGACTCCTTGCGGACGGAACCTGAATAGGCGATAAACCTGGACTAGAGACTTAGGTGTTTAGGTAGGCCGTGGCTGACACCCTCGTCGGGCTTCCGCTTGAAGGTTGCCGAGTACATGTCGTGTAAAGGCCGTAAGTTGTGGGAGCGTGTGTGAAGAAGTACACCCCTGCAGGGTTATCATTATCTATTCGAATAGCCGGATTCCTCGGATATGGAAACTTGGACCCCTTGCATAGTTCATAGACAAGTGAAAGTGGTTACTCTAAAACTCGCAAGATAAGCATGAGTGCTATGAATGGCATTCTCGCAGGGAGACGGGAGCGGATCCATAGTGGTGTATTGATATGGTGAATTTGTGGACTAGTGTGCGCCACCTCAAACGAGTTACTTGCAGTCATAGTTCGGGTTAGCCACTGAGTCAAAGCTGGCTTGCTGCAGTTAAACTCCACCACCCCCTTTGTTGATACCGATGCATATGTAGATAGTTCTGATGTAAGTCTTGCTAGGTACATTTGTACTCACGTTTGCTTATTTTATGTTTTGCAGAGAGACTTCAGTCTCGCTAGTAGTTCCGCTTGGACATCGACGTTTAGCTTGTTACCTCAGCTACGATCTTGTACCCTTGGGAGGGTCTGGTAGATAGTCAGTCTCCTCAGCCTTCTTCATTTTAGTTGTCTGTACTCAGACAAGTTAAGCTTTCGCATGTGCTTTGACTTGTATGCTCTAAATGTTGGGTCATGAGACCCATGTTTGTAATATCTTGCTCCTCGGAGCCTAATGAGTAAATACTTGAGTCGTAGAGTTATGTTGTGATGCCATGTTGTATTTACACATATCGAGCATATTGTGTGTATGATTGAAATGCTTGGTATGTGTGGGATCCGACAACCTAGTTGTTTATCCTTGGTAGCCTCTCTTATGGGGAAATGTAGTCTTGTGCTTCCATGAACCATAGTAGTCCGCTACAGCCTGGTTCACCGGAGTCCTGCTAGCCCATCACTACTCCTCCGAAGCACTTGACTGCCCGGGATGTGATTCGCTTCGTTCCTGTGTCTGTCCCATCGGGGAAATGTCACACGGTGACATCCGGAGTCCTGTTAGCCCAGTGCTACAACCCGGATTCACATGCTGCTGACCGACATGCTCGATGTTGATTCATGTATGCATGTTCCCGTAAGTTAGTGCCACTTTGGGTTCACGACTAGTCATGTCGGCCTGGGTTCTCTGTCATATGGATGCTAGCGACACTATCATATACGTGGGCCAAAAGGCGCAAACAGTCCCGGGGCATGGTAAGGCGACACCCGTGGGAATACCGTGCGTGTGGCCGCAAAGTGATATGAGGTGTTACAGGCTAGATCGGTGTGACTTAGAATCGGGGTCCTGACATCGATCCTGCAAACCGGGTGCGGACGCGGAATCTACCTTCGAGACCTTGAATGCCACGTGGATCCTGCAATTGAAGGAGCAATTTGGGTCAGCCGACTCATGTGGCCGTTTGATACAACATGGATGGCTAGAAGGGCTTCTTCCACCTCTTCTGCCATCTTCTTCCTTCGCTCCGTTGAACTTCTTTCACAAATCGACTAACCCAAATTATACTACTAGTACAAACGTATTAAGTACAGTAGGAACATGAAGATACGAGCAGTAGTACCAACTGCAAGAAGAACAGTAGTAAGACATAGTACTAGTACTATTGTACGTACTAAAGAGTTCAAATAACGAGAAAGAACATAAACATAGTTCTGCTGGGGCCTCAGCACAACACACCCTTGAAAATAAACTAAGCAACTAGTCCGCTTGACACTGCAGTAGAACCAGCATTAGCGACGGCACTGCCACCTACTCGGAGTCCGAGTCCGCGTCCTCGACTTTGTCCTCGTCCCTCTTCCTCTTCCTCTTCGCTGACGCATCTTTGCTTGAACCGGACACTGTGTTCTGCTTCTTCATCCAACCCTTGTAGATATTTAAACAAAGGTAGGCATCCATGGCTCCGTACATGATGTGATCTTCATCTAATGTCTTCGACTCCCATGCATGATGAAACTCGTGATGAGGTTTCTTCAGTTTAGCGTACGAAGGATCAATCATGGTTGCTGCCAGGGTCAACATTGAAGGTTGAGAGGAGGACACCAGGCTTGCCTTCTGGAGATCGAAGGGCTGGCCTACAACGAGACCTATCCGATGCAGGACATCCCTGTCGTTCTTAAAGCCTACAGTAACGAATTTCACTCTTTTGTCTTTGAGGAAGTTCTTAACATCCTGGCACTCATCGTCGGCATGGCATATGTGGTAGACCAAGCAAACGTTATGTATGCAAACCTGGATCACGGCGGGCTTCTTCCTCTCTTCGTCCATTAGATCCTTCTCTCGTCCTAGGACTATGGTGTACTCAACATCTATCCCAACGACCCACTCATCCATTGAACTGTTGAACATGCGTAGGAAGCGAGCAAGCCATGCTTTCACCATCTCAGATCCACGTGTGTAGATGACGATGAACTCATTGCCGGTGATGGCTCTAACCTGGTACTCAGCAGCGACCATGGAGATTTGGGAGGCCATGGATTTTGGAGGAGGGTTAGGAGAAGTTGAACTGTTGTACCCCGCAAAAAAAACTAGGAGCGAACTAATGTGAAAGGACGGGACGACTGGGAGCGAACTGTTGTAAGGTAGAAGATGGGGACGAGTAGGGCATGCGAACGACGTGGGGTTGCTGGCTTGCCCGGTGGATAAACGGCTGCAAGCCCCCAAAGAGTTCTCGAGAACTATGCATGACCCACTAGATATCATGTCTACTAGACCCATATAGTAGGCCTGACGGTATAGCTTCTGCATGTTCGCACGCCATGCTGGCGCATGGATGTAACTTCACTTAATTCCGTCAAACGTCGCGCCTCCCATGACCTTCGCCTCCCTCGCAAGGTCGCGCCCTTTGAGACTTCGACCGGCTATAAATGAGCAATTTTTTTTGCCTTTTTTAGACAAGCAATTTTTTTGCCTACTCCGCATGCATGATACCCCCTCTGGTCCTTTTTACTCCCATCAACCGTTTCCAAAGTGTTTGACCAAATTTATACTATTTTTTGAACACCACCTTATATTAATTAACCAGCCACACCAGTACACTCATTCGATACAATAGTCACCACACAAGGCGGTACGTTACTTACAAGAATACCATCCAATCTATTGTCAAAGCTATACTTAGCGATTAAGTGTGCCACCTTATTGGCCGAACGGCTAATCTTTGACAATTGAAGATTGTTGATCAACTTCGAGATGCTCAACGCTTTCATCTTCAGGTCACGCATAGCAGACCTGTCATAGTCCCCTGATGCAAGAGACGCTACCACAAAAGCGCAATCAGTCTCTAAAATTACAGGATTATGAAGATAAATACCTATGTAGAGACTGGCAATGCAAGCCCTAAGCTCTGCTTCCTCCACGCTTTGACAGGCATCAATGAAATCCCACGACCAAATTTATACTAAAAATATCAATATCTACAATACTGATTATAATGAGTACAAGAACTACGTTTTATAGTGAGTGTAAAAATATTGATTTGACATTGTGAATGTTGACACATTTTTGTATAAGTCTGGTGAAAGTAGAGGTACATTGACTTCAGACAAAACTTAAATGCACAATGCATACTAGTTCCTCCGTCCAGGTGCGTGCCATGTCCTATCTTGTCATCACAACAAGGTTAGCTATTAGAGTACCACTACCTCACTTCTAGTTTCAAGGGCACGATTCAAAAATTTCACCTACTCTTAGCAAGATAGTAGAGGCGGTGGAATAGTTTTTGAAGTCTGCAAAAGTACTCAACTAGTGCTGTCGTTCTACACAAAAAAATGTGTTTACCAATGCATACATGAACACTAGTTACTCTAACCACCCTCTCTTCATTAATTCTTTGCCACATCAGCATGTTTGCTATTCCCATATGCATGATACCAGCTAAGATACCACCATTATGGCCAGCCTTAATCATCGCATGCAATAATTTAGTGCACCTTGAAATATGAACATGTGTGGGGCGTGTATGTTTTTAATGACTTGAAACTATACCTAGCCCGACATGCAAGATGACTTATTATGCACCGCTCCCCATACCTGCAGGAAGCCCGTTCGTCTCCAAATCTTTTCCTCTCCATGTGTGGAAACAATATGCCTGCCAAACTCTCCTTCTCCCTCCGACGGTCCCACCACTCCACCCCATGTGAAAAAAATCAGCATGCATGATTCTCCTCCCCCACGCTCGTCCAATCTGTTGTGACCAGCAATATTTCCACCCCTTCGCTCCCTGGTAATTTACTCCAACAAATATGCCCATGTAGCTATTAGTTAACTGCAGGTGCATTGGGTCACTGACATATGGGCCCAACAGGGGTCTGGCCCACATGTCAGTGACGCAACTGGACCTGCAGTTAAGTCAGTGCAGCTCAGTCCATATCTTACGTAGGTGTGCCATTGCTCGCTATAAATACTGCGCCTCCCATGACATCGCTATCTCCTCCCCCTCACATTCACGTTCATCGCTATATCCTCCCCCTCCCTCTCACGTCGACCACCATGGCAACGCCCCTCCCAAGCCCTAGGAGCCCCTTGCTGCACCGAGCCGACAGTCACGCGTCGCTGTTCCGTTCCTCGCCGCCACTAGTCGAGGAGGACCCGTCGGTGTTCTGCTCCTCGCCGCTACGAGACGCGTCGCCGTTCTATTCCTCGCCGCCACTAGTCGAGGAGGACGCGTCGGCGTTCCGCTCCTCGCCGCGATGCAATGCGTCGCTGTTCCGTTCCTCGCCGCCACTAGTCGAGGAGGACACGTCGGCGTTCCACTCCTCGCCGTGACGCGTCGAGGTGGACGCGCCGGCGTTCCCAATCTCGCCAACAAGCACACCTAAGGACGCGTCGGCTCCCCGCTACGAGGAAAATGCCGCGCCGCCCGCCAACCCCCCAGCCTTGAGGAGCTTTGGAAAGAAATGGATGTCGCCTTGTGGGAGGCTTTGCCTCCAGCAGAGCGCGCTAAAATAGAGGCGGAGAAGAAGGCCGAGGAAGATAAGCGCACCGCAGAACAAGCTGCCTGGGAGGCCTATGTCGCGTCCGAGAGAGTCAGGCAATTGGCTCTTTGGCAGAAGGCTCGTGCGAGGGCCGTGAGGGTGGCGGAGGATGCCCGTGCCGACGCCCTGAGTGCAGTCGGGACCAAGCACCTCATCTACGCTTGGCGGTACATGGACCGGGTGCACGCTTCCAGCGAGGAGGAGTACCTATTGGCGCCGGATCACCACACCGGTGAGATCGCGCTCGCCCGCCGGCAAGCCACCAATCAGCACGTCGCGAGTTGCGAGGCTGAGGAAGAGGCGTTGTGTCAGTGCGCTGGGAAACGGTCGTGCACCAGGGCACTCGTGGTGCGCCGCAAGCGCTCCTGCGAGCGCCGTGGCTTTTAGGAGGAGTGTAATTTTTATTTCGTAAGGCGATCTCATTAGTTTTGGGACGCAAATGATAAATCCTGAACGTTCAGGAATTTTTAGCGTCCTTAATTAAGTATGTAAGATGGAAAGTTTGGAAACCTTGTGTATTCATACGCATTTTGCAAGTATGTGCATATAGCACAAACTTTACTATATACTATCGCACTACATGTCTCTCTTGATATATGCTTGCACACTATGCTACTCCCTCCGTCCAGGTCAATAAGTCACCTTTGGTTGTGCACCGTGACCAAGAAGGAGGGAAGACTTATACACCTAGACGGAGGGAGTACTACTATTACTTATGTATGTGCAAATGCACGTTTTAACATTACGATGCGGTTTTTGTAAAAGTAGAAAACCATCACTAGTCAAGCTTGTGAAACGATTCAATGCAGAACAAATGCAAAAATGCTCGTTTGAGTGTTTACTTTTAGCTTCCTTCTCTGTGGTTATTTCTCTGTCGTACTTTGTACAGAGTATCTCACTGGTTGGAAAGGCATGCAAATTCCCAAACCGCGTCCTACACCCTGTATCGATTTTTTTGCCTAACATGTTGTGCCGTGCAATTGGAATTCCAACTTGAGTACTACTACTAGTAGGAGTACCAGGGGCCAGTTCTTTTAGGCTTCTAGATTAGTAATCCCATAACTACTACCTCCGTCTGGTTTATTGGTCCCCATTGTAATCTGTGTCAAATTTTGATCATAAATTTAACTAATGAAATGTTAGTGCATGTCACATGCACTACTCCATCCGTCTAGGTGAGTAAGTCATCTTAGGCTGTGCACCGTGACCAAGGAGGAGGAGAAAACGAGAAATGTTAATGTTTATTTGCTAATTAATAGTATTGCATGCAATGAACTAACCACTGCATGTCGTGTTTGATATCTCAAGTCATTAAAAGCATGCACACTCTTTATCTCTTATTGGTTGATATGTCAAGAAACAAGAAATGAGGTATAGAAGTTAATGCACCGCGCCTAAGTGTTTTGGGATTATTTGGTTTTCGTAAGATGACTTACACATCTAGACGGAGGGATTACAATGGTGAGGAATAAACCAGTTAAATCTTTGGTCAAAATTTAGCACAAATTACAATGGTGAGGAATAAACCAGGACGGAGTAGTAGTTTAGAAGCCCAAATAAATGAGTGAGGCACCTTATAGTTACTCTCCACTGTGACTAGTCTTGTGGGAAAAGCTGGGAAAGCCGCCAAAAGAACTGGCCCTAGGAGTAGTAGCTAGGGATCGAGTGTGCGGGATGAACCGGAGAAAGTAAATGCAGAGAGAGGAAATGCAAAAAATATGGAGGGATGTGATGGTTGCTTGTCCGTTTATTTTACCAGGCCACTTATTACTGGGAGTGGTTGGGTTTTGTGATATGACGACTTTACTGCCGCGCCACGAGCGGGGTGAGAGGTGAGACTCCCTTGCAGCGCCGCCCTCTACACTTTTACTACATCGGTCGTTGTTTATTAGTCCCCCATTTAATTTGACTGAAGATTTAACTGACAAAATGTTAGTGCATGTCAACAAAAACTATATCGCTGGATTCGTATTTGAACATAGTTTTGAATGATATAATTTTAGGTGACATGCATCAGCATTTATCATACTATATATAATGTTAGTTCAATTTTTGGTCGTACTAATCTATAGTAGTAAGGTGCCCGTGTGTTGCATCGAAGAGTGAAATGCATCGATCGGGGAGTTGTTTATTTTGACAAAGGATGTGGGGGTCATCTCATGTTTAACGGGTATCATAGCTTTCTTCGGATATTATTTCATCTCTAGAGCTCACAAACATCCAGGTGAAATAGATAAAAAGGTATCTTTTGCAAACAAAAGCGTTCAACTGTTCAACCTGAAACTAAAACTTGTGAAGAAATAACACTTATTGTGCTTTGCAAGAAATGATCTTTAAGAATTAGTTTTTGAGTATCAATTGTTATACATGTTGGCTATAGATGACATGACACTTTCTTATAGTCAACAGTTGGCTATACTATTAAGTAATATTAACCATGCCCTTATACACCTAGACGGAGGGATTAAATCAGGATGACTTGCAAGCAGGCAGAGGAGATGTAAGAAATGGTTCATCGTAAGTCTTTCACCAGTACTGTAGAAAAAATTCATACATGGAAGATTCTAGACTAAACCATAAATGGATACACTTTTATTCATGCGTGATACTCCAATAGAGCAAGATCCTGCACGGAAGTCTCCACATGCTTAGACAACGGATGACATTGAGCGAAGACTAATGATCAACATTTAACTTGATAATGTGTATGTCCGGCTGAACCTCCTTGGAGTCCCCGTGCACCGCATCGGTGGGTAAAGGATGCCATGGGTTTTCCAAGTCCACATTGGTGGGATAGTCCCAGCTCCCCAGAGTCCAAGTCCGTTTGATGAGGCGGGTGTCGTCGCCCACACGATCCAGAGGGGTAGTAACACTGACCACGCACCCGTACATCGGCCTCGTGTCAGTGTCAGCGTCAGCGGCGTCGCCCCTAACGCACATTACAGAGACGGGGCGGCGGCCTACGCGGGCCTCGCCGGTGCCCATGATCAAGAGGAAGACGCTGTCATCCTCCTCCGAGACTAGCAGGCGGCGGTGATACTCCAGCGACTCCGGCATGGTGAACGGGTAGCACGTCTCGTACTTGATGTTCTCCGCCAAGGGTCAGCAGTGACCGCTGCACGCATCCGTGAGGTGATGCACCATGTCCGCCGGCGAGCCACAAAACGGCATCGGGAACTCATAGCAGTGGACGAAGGGCTCCTTGGAGGCATCGACCAGGCCGTCCATGAAACGGGAGTGGCTGTAGGGGACGTTGCACCAATTGAATATATGAGCAAGTTACTACGAGATTTAATCCGAATAAGCACAAAATATATCATGACGGCTATAACAGAGATGAAACTAATCATGTGGACTAGCATAGTAGTAGGATACAGAGTAGAAACATGAATTCTACCACGATTTCGAACAGGAAGGACAGAAACACATACGGTGCAATGGGAGCAGCACCGTTGGCGTTGAGGTTGTCGCCCATGTCCAAACACCACGTAGACACGGTCTTTGAGCATGGTTCGTAGTTGTTCCATTCTCGGGCATTGAAGTTTGTAACTATTTTAGATTAGAATATACTACTCCTCCGGTGCTAGTAGTAGAGAAGAGTCCTACTCTACTACTCTACTCAAGCAAGTTAGGGCATAGTACTGTAGGGAGTACCAGTACTGTGATCACTCAAGCAAGTTGTCTGGCATCGACATGACCCTACGCTGCTGGTATGTGTCTCATAAGTCAAGCGGCGTGCTGTAGTCATCATCATCTGTCCACTTCCCGCAGCACATATTCGCTTCTCCATCTTTGTCCGCACATAATCTCGTCCAATCTTCCATCCCTGCTAAGGTGCCTCCCCCCCATCCGAAACCAAGCACTAACAATGACAGAATCGAGCAGCGTCCGCCGAAAGAGTGGTTGGAATTCGCTCCCCACAGAGGTAATCAAGCTCATTGTTTCGCGTGTGGACAATCTCAGTACCATGCCGCTCCCCGCGTGCTCATCGGGGCTGTATCGTTTACTCAAAGCCCTTAGGCCGGAGCTTTTTAAGACAGCTCCTTGCTTGCTGATGCCGCCTGATCTTCAAAAACGGTGTGTCACGCAGCATAACGATCGTAGGGTGGCGAGCATCAACCCCCTTGACTGCGTTTCGATCCCCGTCAGCCTCAACTACATTAACGGTATGTACTGGGTCGGCATGAACACGTCTTGGATGGTGCTCGTCGATGGTCGCGACAGCTGGATGCTCGTGGAGGTATACACCGGGTGATTGATCCGCCTTCCTTCGATTAACACTGCACTTCTTTGGCACCGCGGCCCAGAATACGCGGAATCTTATAGTAGCCAACATGATACCAAGTTTGATTTGCTCAAGGTTGTAATCTACCAAGTGCCTACAAGATCTGCGAATTATATTGACTTCAGGCTAATTGTGTTCTTCAACCGCGGTCTCGCCTATCTGACAGGTCACTGCGGTAAGTGGATAAATCTGCACGTCCATCGCAGGATCATACATCCTCCATGGTTCTCTGATGCCATTGAACACAAGGGCTTCATTTATGCTGTCGACTCCTTCTATGGCTGGACATATTGCTGGCCTACTCTAGTCATCGCTACAAATGGCTGTTACAGCAGTATATTACTTTCCTATGATATCATGATGGCTTGCTTACATTACTGTCAACATTTGCTGAAAAACTACTCATGCTCATAACATGCTGTTCTTAAGATTGACTAAATCAAGAGCCCTTTTTTATTTGACTCCAACTTGATATGATGTTGTAGGCCGCCTGGTGTCCCTACCCTTCCTAATCCTAGAACCTTTGAAATAAAAGCAGCATGGTAGTTGCAGGTGGTTCCTGGCTCGATCAGACGATAGCGAAATATTCATGATCGTTCGCACGTACCAGACATGTTGTTTCGCAGAATACAATCACAGTCACTACAAGGTCTTTGAGCAGGATCCCAACTTCTCAGGGCCTTCAGGAATTTTTGACTGGAGGCTGGTAAGTAGCCTTGGTACACACTCTCTGTTTGTGGGACTGAATTATGCGATTAACCGGGAGATAACCGATGACAAGTATCATGATGGCAACGTGATTTTGTTCATTAGGCAAAACTGTGTGTACACAGCGTACCATGCGTCTCTGCATGCACCATACCCATATATGTGCTGCCATGCTCTGCAGCCCAAAGTAGGAGAGAGGGTCGCAAGTATCAGACTTCGACCTGCTGGCTGGAGTTTCCCCCGTCAAGCACCCATCTGGTTCAAGCCATCAGCCAATCTCCACAGCTAAATAAATAGTAACGTCTAACTGAGCTAGTTAGTTAGATGCGTACACTTGGTGTATTAGGATCTTTATTTAGTTTGATGCATACACTTGTTCTTTTTTGGTAGCCCTTTTGTAATGGTGGCTAATGTTTGGTTTGGAAGAGAGAGATGCGTCTTCACTCTTCTGGCCCACTTACTGCTTCTGTTGCACCTCCAGCCCTGGTTGCTGCTGCTGCTGCTATTTTCAATGTACAATCAGTAGTATATTTTGTCTGTTGGTTGAATAAATGTGTTGTTAGAACGACAAATACAATGTTTTGGAAGTCTTTGCATGGTTCGATCCTTTAGTGCCCTGTACCGTATGTAGCGCATACTATTTTTCATAAGGAACACATTTTCCACTTATTGATAACATGCAGCCCACTATTGAAGGCCCAATAGAGAAGCCCATAATTAACTGGAAGGGAGGCTCTTACATGAATCCGACCCAGGTACATGCTCATGGTCCCCTAAACATAAATAAGTAAATAAATAAATAAATGAAGCTAAATGCTCATGCACCGGTTCTTTGGGAAAATAGGTAGCCCAGTATTTCTTTTTGAAGAATACCCAAGCTAGGCCTATTTGTTTTCTCTGAATTACTGGGCTACAAATCTTTCAAGACGAGGAGGGATGCATTCCGGCCTGGCTTAAGAGTATGGTCAATGTCTGATAAAAGTAATATCAAAAGGGGTTGAAAATTCCAAAACAAATTATAGCAAATGGGATATAAGTTTCTTTTTTTGTTTTTGTTCTTCACTGATATCTTGTATGTATTTCATTGGATTTAACATGACATAGTACTAATTTATTTTTAAATTTGTTTTAATTATGGCTATTAATTTTTGGATTAAGAATATTTTGTTCCCCAGCAACAATTTGCGAATTTTCAAAATTTCCCACATATTTAGTTAATTTTTTGACCCTGGTACTGACCAGAAAATGGCCAGCAATTCTAAAAATGGAAAACGGAAAATGAGTGAAAATTATAAAAATAATAGTAAATGGGTTGTACACGCCACAGATTTCGAGGCTGACTTGTTTACGCAAGGCTTTGTGAGTGAACACACGATTCTAGCAGCGGTGACTGTTGGATGTCCATCCAACGGCCAACGTGCTTCTTCAATCTCTGATCTTCCAGCTCCAGCCACCTAAACTAGCGCCGGCGGGACTGCCTGCTCCCTCCTCTTGTGGCCCGCTGTGATGCCGCGCAGGCTTCCCCGGCCCACCCTACTCCCTCCGCTTGCCTGGCCACACGCAATCAACTACCTCCTTATTACATGAAAAAAATGATTCCTCCCACTGACATCTGGGGTGCACCGGTTGGGAGGCTGGCCTGTGGGCCTACTAAGTTGATGCGTACGCAGGGCTTGTCAACTTAGTCAACAAACGATTCTAGCAGAAGTAACCGTTGGATTTGAATCGAACGATCCTACTGCTTCTTCAATCGCTGCTCTTTTTGAACCAGCCGCCCAAACCAGCGCCGGGGAGACCGCCCGCTCCTGCCTCCAGTGGCCGGCATGCTGCCGTTGAGGCCTCATCGCCCCTACTACTCCCACCGCTAGCCAGGCCCTGCGGCGGCGGCAGCCTCACACGACAGCCGAACCAGTGAACCCTCGTACTCCTCTCCGCGTGGGCATCCACTGCCGCATCTTTCCCGCCTCAGCATCGTCCCCTTCCTAGGCCTCGCCGTCATCCACCGCCTTGGCGCTCTCGGCGCGGCGTGGTCAACGTGGTCAACGACATTCCATTGGAAGAGTACTGTGCGTGAAGAGGCTGACAGCTGGGTCCACGGCCACAGCCCAGTTTTTTTGTGATTTGCCAAGGAGTAAGTCGCTTTGTCTGGCCTATTGGGCTGCAAATCTTTCAAGACGAGGAGAGCTTTCATTCGGCTGGCCAAGAAAATGGCCCATCAGTAATGAGAAATGGGCTGTACATTTTTAAAACACATCAAACCGGCAATTAGTTTCAAATATTTTTTTTCATTTCGAGATTATAAATTACATTAATTTTTATGCGTGGAGAATTTGTTGGATTTTATATTGATATACATTTATTTTTAAAATCAGTTTGAATGTGAGTCGAAATTTCGGGATTTAAAACAGTTCGGACCACACCGAAATATGCAAAATTTCGTATAATTTTTTAACCGGGGCCACAATATGGGCTGTAATGCTAACAAAAAGAATATGGGCTCCAAAAAACCTTAATAATTAGAAAATGGGCTGTAAATTATTAGAAATGATGGCAGATGGGTTGTATGCTGTTTTCCACAGATTTGAGGCTTTCCTAAAAAAAAGGTTGACACACAAGCAGATTTGAGGCTTTCCAACGGCCGTCGTGCTTCTTCAATCTCTGCTCTTCCTACTCCAGCCGCTCAAACAAGCGCCGGCGGGACTGCCTGCTCCCTCCTCCCCGTGGCCGGCTGTGCTGCCGCGCAAGCCTCACCGCCCCACCGTACTCCCATAGCTGGCCTAGCCATCCCTCTACTCATCCACACCTGCTGTTATTCTCCACCGACAGCAGACGAACCAGTAAACCCTCGTACAGTCGTACTCCCCTCCGTGTGGGAAACAACTGCCGAGTCTTCCCTGCCTCCGTGTCATTTCCTTCCTAGGCCTCGCCATCATCCACCGCCCTGGTGCTCTTGGCACGGCCTGGTCAACATGGTGAATGACCGAAATGCATCTGAAGTGGACTGTACATGTAGAGGCCGATAGCTGGGCCCACGGCTGCATGCAAGGAAATGCCTCCTTATTACGCGCAAAATAATGATTCCCCCGCCTGACATCAGGGACCCACTGAAAGGGCCTCTGCATTTTGCGAAAAAAACATTACTGCTGCTGAAAGCTCGGACCCACCAGCTATATATTCGCACGCAAGGAAGTGCCTCCTTATTACGCACAAAAAAATGAATAATCCCCCTGTTAGCTGGGACCCAGTATAATGGCAAGCTGACTTGTGGGCCTACTAAGTTGATGGGGACGGAGGGCCTTGTCAACTTAGTCAATATGCATGATTCTAGCTCCAGTGACCGTACGATGTCCATCCAACGGCCGTAGTGCTTCTTCAACCTCTGGTCTTCTTGCTCCAGCCGCCCAAACCAGCACCGGTCGTGCCTCATGCTCCTGCCTCCCGTTGCCGGCTGCGATGCGGCGGAGGCCTCACCGCCCCCTACTACTCCCACTGCTGGCCAGGCCATCCCTCTACTCACCCACACCCCCTGTTATTCTGCGGCGACGACAACCTCACACCGCAGCGAACCAATGAACCCTCGTACTCCTCTACGCTTGGGCATCCACTGCCGCGTATTCCCCGGCTCCACATCGTACCCTTCCTAGGCCTTGCCGTCATCCACCGCCCTGGTGCTCTCAGCACGGCGTGGTCAACGTGGTCAAGGAACGGCTTCCATCGGACGTGGACTATACGTGGAGAGGTTGACAGCTGGGTCCATGGCCGCAACAAGGAAGTGCCTCCTTATTATGTGCAAAATAGTTATTCCTCTACCTGACAGTGGGGACCCACCGGACGGGCCACCGTATTTCGCGAAAAAACATTTCCCCGGACTACTTGGACCCACCAGGTACATCTTCGCATGCAAGGAAGTGCCTGATAGTCGGGACCCACCTGGTCGAAGCGTACGTAGCGTTGTCATTCTGGTCGCGAACGTGTATGTACATATATACTGGTGGATGTAGAGGTGCACACGTGTTGTAGTAGAGGCGCGTACGTAGCATGTACACGTACGTATAGCGGCCAGGGTGCAAGAAAGAAAATACGGCCACATATGTGTACATACGGGCGGGGTATCGAACGCCTACTCGCGCATACGTATGGCCAGGGCTCGTGTACATGGCTGGGTCGGAACGGAGAAACAACGTCGTCGTCGTGTTCATGGGGAGGAAACGGAATGCGTCGTGTTCATGGGGAGGCAACGGAATGCTTCGTGTTCATCGGGAGGCAACGGAACACGTGGGAGCCAACCGGCTGGGTCAGAATGGAATGCGTGGTCGTGTTCATTGGGAGGGCTTGGACGGAACAGGCGATGGAAACGAGGCCTGGCGTACCGCACAACGGAGGAAACGGACTTCCTATGGTCAGAACGGAGTCCTGTTGATCGGGAGGGGTCTGGTGTACCGCAAAACGAAGGAAACAGACCTCCTACGGTCGAAACAGGGGTCCTGTTGATCGGAAGGGGTGTGGCATACCGCAAAACGGACGAAACGGACCTCCTACGGTTGAAACGGGGGTCCTATTCATCAGGAGGGGTGTGGCGTACCACAAAACGGGACTCCACAGGATACTGTTCATCTCCACCGTCGGGCTCCTCTAGCCTCCACGGGCTACCGTCGACCTCCTCCAGCCTCGACGGGCTCCTATTCATCCAGCCTCCACCGCGCGCTACTCCACCGGCTACTGTTCAACCACCCCTCCATGGGCACCCCTCCACCGTCTACTATTCATCCAACCCTCCACACCACGGGGTCCTGTTCAACCACCCCTCCATGGGCACCCCTCCATCATCTACTATTCATCCAGCCCTCCACGACACCACGGGGTCCTGTTCATCCAGAGGCAACGCCAACGCTCACTGTTCATCCAATCGATCGACTTCAGTTAGCAGCAGTAGCGAAGGAATCGCTCGATCGGGTTCACTTAATAGCCATCGATCGATCGCTCGGGTTCAGTAACGCGTAGCCTGCAGTGCAATCGCTCGGGTTCAGTTAGAGCCCAACGCCTTGCTCGGGTTCAGTTAGAGCCCAATGCCTTGCTCGGGTTCAGTTAGAGCCAACGCCTCACACACACACGTACGTGTACGAGAGAAACGCGCATCGCTCGGCCCCCGACCTCCCATCGTAATTGGGAACTCCCCGGAATTTTCCTCCCCCTCGCTTCTACCACGGTTTTTTCCATCATGGACGGCCCAAAGAATGTCATGCAGCTGCGTCTCCGGCCCGCCTAGGACGAAAAGCCCATTTCCTGTCATGATTTTTTGTCATAGAAGTAGGAGCCCACCACATCTATGATGATACCAGGTTTTGTCACAATTATCGTCATAGAAGTGTCATATGTATGAAGGAAAAAAATTCGTTCAACCCAAAATGTCACGGATGTGTCTTTTTTTTGTACTGCATCCAATCAAACCTCTTTGAAAGAATCCTTCGTTTTTCCTATGATGCAACCAAACAACCTAAACTCCTATAGGATTGAGATGAGCATAACATTTCAATCCTATGTTTTTCCTATTCCCATGTTTTTACAATCCTAGATGGCAGCCGAGTAGTCTTCGTGCATGTCCGATGGAGTCTGGTCACATGCATGGATGAACTGATCTTCCGTGTCTTGTAGGGATCGTCCAGGTACCAACGTATGTACTAATTCTATTAACTCACCCGACTTGCGGGGCTGGGGAGTGTGCACATGGTTGGTTCTCAATTGCGGTACCACATGTGTGTGCAAACACAATATGACGTGCGTTCCATTCGGAGAGCGGCGTGCCAGACCGACCGACCGTCTGGGGTGTGACGCGAACGCGACGGGCGTGCTGTATACTCCGTACATGTGTATTACTGTTTTATTGAGGCTTTGCTCCATGGAGCAATCCATGGATACAAATTTAGTATACTGTACTATTTAAAAGTCGAGGGCGGGGCTTTTCCCGCGCAGTAGGTGGGGCAGTTCCGCCTAGTCGGTTCGACAAAGACGCGAGAAGATGAGGGAGTAGGCTACTGCAAACGTAGGGATGTGTGATTTGACAATGAGTTACTGCTGGACAGGTGGGGCCTGGTGATTTGACTTGCCATTATCATTTTAACTGCGGCACTACGACTGGCTTGAGTCTCCTGATTCCTAACCACCTCCATGAAGGTGCCTCTCCCGATGCTCCACCATGTAGAGGCTGGCTCTTGCTTGAGAGCCCACTCCGCCACTTTTTCCTTGCCACTTTCCCCCACATATGCAAAAATGCCATGTAAAGCGGGCTTATAGCCCACTATTGTACTTGATCCTACAGGTGCTAAGCCTGCCACATAGGCATAAAGTATGATGTGGAAAGTTAATTAAGAAGAGGCAGACTAGTTTGGTGACCCCAGGAAGAAACGGTGATAAGCGCGTGTACCTAGATGAAGCAAACTTAGCAACAAAAAACTAAGCACCTATGCATTGGGGACTTGAGTTGCTAAGCCATTTAATGCCCATAGCACCTCATCTAAGCACCATTTCATTGGAAGATCTCACTCCTTGGAAAATGCAATAAATACTACAAAGAAAGAGATAGAGAGAAGTAAACAAAAAATACTCTTATAGCCAACCTTATAGCTAACCTTGTTGTATGAGTGACTAAGTGATGACTATGTATGACATGGCAACATCAGATAGCCTAACGCACCGTGTTATATCTCCAAGGGCGCGGCCGCCCGAGCGAGGGGATGGTCGTGGTAGGCGCGACCATGATACGGGCTGCTGGCAGCCCTTGGATCTGAGATCGAACGGTCGCATGCTAAGTTGCTAAAAATTTGCAGAATAACCCTCCAGGATAGAATATTCACCCATAGGTCTAGAATCACGCCATGCAACCGTTCGATCTCACATCCAAGGGCTCTCGGAAGCCCGTATCATGGGAGAATGGAAAGCTTCGTATCACCTGTAATTTTCCCGACGCTTGAGATGACATCGAAAGCCATTTAATTGGGTGTCGAGTAGACATGAAATCTAATTGGGCCCCCATAGTACTGTGCATGAATCCATTTATCCACCAGGCAAGCCACTACCCTGCCATTCGCATGCGCCGCCGCCCCACTTGACATTTTTACAATCGATAAACCACTCCTAGTCGTCCCGTCCTTTCACATTACGGCAGTTCCACTAATACTAACCCTCCTCCCAAATCCATGGCGTCCCAAATCTCCATGATCAGCGGTGAGTACAAGGTTAGAACCATCACTAGTGATGAGTTTGACGTCATCTACACCCGTTCTTCCGCAATGGTGAAAGAATGCCTTGCTCGCTTCAAACGCATGTTCGGAAACTCAAATGATGAGTGGATCGCTGGGCTAGATGTTGAGTACACCACAGTCCTGGGAAGCGAGAAGAATCTAAAGGAGGCAGAGAAGAAGAAGCCCGCTGTGATCCAAGTTTGCGTGCATGACTTATGCTTGGTCTACCACATATGCCATGCCGACGTTGAGTGCCAGGATTTTAAGAATTTCCTCAAGGACGGCCGAGTCAAATTCGTTACTGTAGACTTTAGGAACGACAAGGAAATCCTGGGTCAAATAGGCCTTGTTGTAGGCGACCCCTTTGACCTCCAGAAGAAACGGCTGGTGCCCTCCCGTGATCAGCCTTCAATGTTGACCCTGGCAGGAGCCATGGTTCATCCTTCGTATGGTACACTAAAGAAACCTCCGTTCAGGTTTCATCATGCATGGGAGTGGAATGTACTAGATATAGACCACATCCACTACGCTGCAATGGATGGCTACCTTTGTTTCAATATCTACAAGGGTTGGATGAAGAGCAAGAGCCAAGTGTGCGGTTCAAGCAAAGAAGTATTGGCCAAGAGGAAGAGGGACAATGACGAAGTCGGGGACGTGGATGAGGAGTCCGAGTAAGGTGGCATTGTCGTTGCTCATGGTGGTTCTAATGCAGTGTCTACCGGATTAGTTGCTTAGTTTAATTTCAGGTGTGCTTAGTTTTATTTGAGGGGTGTGTTATGCTGAGCCCCCAACAGAACTATGTTATGTTTCTTCTCGTTATATTTCATACATTTCATCTTTTAGTTGGTATAGTACTACCACTCATTTCTTCACATTATATATGTACAATATATATGGCCAACATCATATAGCCAGCAGTTTAGTTGTCAAAGAATTTCAGGGTGCTTAGTTTTGTCAAATAATTCCAGGGTGCTTAGTTTTATTTGAGGGGTGTGTTGTGCTGGAGACCATTAACTTATCATTGCGAGAATCGGCTTATTTTTTTCATGTAACATGGTCAACGAGTTTGACGTGAAAATAACAATGTCTAATGGCATTTCTAATATACGCTGCCTCCCCCCAGATTTTCTTTACAGAGGCAACATAGAACTATATGAGTGCCCTGTTAAATTTTGGAATTATTTCTGGTTCGTTTGGCCTTGTTTATACATTAATTGAGTTTCTGGTCATTTAATGTGCATAATTCAAATTTGAACTACAAGCACATGCTCCCGTGCAGCAAAGTTGATTGAAAAATCATATGTGTGTCCTCGGGTAAATTTCTAGGTCACATGCAAGAAATGGGAATGAAATTCAAACATCTGGGCATCGTGGTTCGGCCGAGAACATTGAGAAGCTTGGTTTTAAAATTCTTGTAAATCCAAAACACGCCTGAAAAGCATGAAACTTGGCATGGTGTCATGTCATGGTACTACCATGCTGTGGTAAAAAATTTGCAGAATAGGAACAAGTTTTGGTATAAGTTTCTTGCAAACCGGAGCTTCTCTCAAGAAGGCTCGTGGTTCTGAGAGGGAACGTGTCACCTTTGTGTGCATAATTCAAATTCTAAATACAAGCACATGCTCCAGTGCACCAAAGCTGGTTGGAAAATCACATGTGTATCCTCGGGTAAATTTCTATGTCCCATGCCAGAAATGGGAATGAAATTCAAACATCTGGGCGTCATGGCTCAGCTGAAAACATTGATAAACTTGGTTTTTTAATTCCTGTAAATCCGAAACACGCATGAAAATCATGAAACTTGGCTTGGTGTCATGGCATGGTACCAACATGTTGTGGTAATTTTGCTGTCCGATTTACGAAGGCGCACACATTAACAATCAACAAAGTCATTTTGGAACAAGTGCTGTCGCGTTACAATCAGAAACACAAGTATTATTGAAACCATGGGCGTTCTATTTACCATTTAAGTGCCGCCACACGTCCCCTTTTTTATTAGCTAGGAGGCGTCGTGCAGGGTAGCTATTTGAGTACGAGAGGCGTGCGAGCCCTTTGACCTCCATCTGTCGTCCACCTCTCTCCCAAGGTGTCCATTAATGGCGCCCGAGCCTCGGTTTAATGGCGTGGCAATGTCTCACTCGACTGAGATTTAAGAGAGAGAAAAAATCTGAAAAGAAAATTTTGCACGGATCTTGATGTAAGACGAACCTATATAGCATCTATTGCGTCTTATAGCAAGACTGATGAATGTGTGGGCTGCACATGGCACCAACACGACACGAGCTTCGTCTGCCTGGTGTGCATGCAGTCGGGTTTGTTGTCCAAGTATAGACACAACCAGGCCCTCGTTGGTATCCGCGCCTCGACTTTGGCTGGTCATAGTGGAGAGTAGCATAGACTAGTTACTAGTCTATGTTACTAGTACCTTCATAGTGGGTAGTGTCATATAGTATATGCATAATTTGGCGACGAGCGCTCTCTATATGTACCACCTTTTGGTTTAATAACACTTTGTTAGTTTTGCTCCATGGCGCAATCCATCGATACTACTACTATTGTACGAATGTATACATTTTTTAAAAGGCTAGATGGCGGGGCAGTCTAGCTTGGTCCTTATCACGAGAGGCGAGGGCCTTTGTGATTTGATGGCTCATTACTGCTAGAAGGCGGGGCCTTGTGATTTTACTTCTCGTATAAATGTGCCGACGACCTGAGGAGGAGCAAAGAACCGTGCGGTATACTCAAGTTTTCCACTGGAGTACGACGGAGGAGCACGAAACACGGCAGCCCAGTGCCATATCCTCTACTCTCTACTCTTATTATATATTACTAGCAAGAGGCATTGTTCTATTGGCATTGTTCTATTCATGCCTCGCAGAGAAGGTGACACGTGCGGTGAAACACCCGAAGCAAAATAAGAAACATAGGAGCAAAAGAAGAAGGAGGATTATCACCCAGAAAGAAGGAAGACGCACACACAAGTCTGGGGCGCTGCTCTCACTACATGAAGGGTTGCTGGCCACGCAGTCGTAACTCTTCATCGCCTACATGACCTCCATCTCCTTGCGTGTCTCCTCCGCCATCTTCATCATTGTGTCCATGACGTGGGATTTCTCGATGCGAGCCTTCATCATCTGTTCCACAGCCGCATTACGTACCTTGACAGTAGCCGGGTGCTCGATGCGGAGCTTCGCCAACTCCTCCTGTTCCATGACGAGGTCCTGCAACATCTTCATCGAGGAACTACTATTCTCATGCAGGTTCTTCCTGCCGGCATTCTCCTCCTTCAGTAGGTCGAGGTCGTGGCAGAGCTTCGTGTTGTCCTCCTGAAGTAGCAGGATTTCACTGGTCGCCTTCTTCTCTGAGGCAATGCTCTTCTTCAGCAGCATCACCAAGCCGGCGGTCAACCCCCCTGCTCATTGAGCTCAGCAGGCATGTCGTCGAGGCTCTCCTTCAGCAGCTCCACCAAGCCGTGGATGAACTCCTTCTGCTTATTGAGGTGCTTATTGAGCTGATCGGGCATGCCGTCGAGGGATAATGACTCCAGTGCCGCCCGCTCGGCATGTTCGCCTCCACGTCTAGTGCGCTCCTAGGAGCCATCGCCTGCCCGTGGGAGATCTTTCGAGGTCTCTGCGTGGCGGTGAGCCCTCTTTTTGTCCGCGGCCTTGGTTGCCACTCCCTTGTTACGAGTAGTTCTCGACCTAGAGCTCTGCACACCGGCCATGGCAAGGACGGAAGAAGAAGCGGGACTTATGAGAAGGAAGGTAGAGTAATTTTTGGTTAGGTAGTTCCCCTTTTTATAACCTAAGTACTAGCACTAGTACTAAAACCTGCATAGTGGGAACACGTTTAGGTTTGGTTCGTACTGGTAGGTGTGAGCAGGCTTGCACTTAATTGTAGCACTAGTACTTTCGAATGTGATGGGAACAAGGTAAAGGTTAATTGATGGTTTTTGGTTTCGAGGCCTGAAACGGCTCCCTACACTACAAAAAAAGATACATCCGTGACATTTTGGGCCGAACAATTTTTTTTTCTGTCATACATATGACACTTCTATGACGATAATTGTGACAAAACCCGGTATCATCATAGATGTGGTGGGCTCCTACTTCTATGACAAAAAATCATGACAGAAAATGGGCTTTTCGTCCTGGGCAGGCCGAAGACGCAGCTGCATGACATTCTTTGGGCCGTCCATGACAGAAAAAACCGTGGTAGAAGCGAGGGGAGGAAAATTTCGAGGAGTTCCCGGTTACGGTGGGAGGTCGGGGGCCAAGCGATGCGCGTTTCTCTCGTACACATACACACGTGTGTGCGAGGCGTTGGCTCTAACTGAACCCGGGCGAGGCGTTGGGCTCTAACTGAACCCGAGCGATTGCACTGCAGGCTACGCGTTACTGAACCCGAGCGATCGATCGATGGCTGTTAACTGAACCTGATCGAGCGATTCCTTCGCTACT
>NC_041382.1:724346648-724387756 GCF_002162155.2 Triticum dicoccoides | reverse complement strand
GGAGGGCTGGATGAACAGTAGACGGTGGAGGGGTGCCAGTGGAGGGGTGGTTGAACATGACCCCGTGGTGTGGAGAGCTGGATGAACAGTAGACGGTGGAGGGGTGGTTGAACAGTAGCCGGTGGAGTAGCGCGCGGTGGAGGCTGGATGAACAGGAGCCCGTGGAGGCTGGATGAACAGGAGCCCGTGGAGGCTGGAGGAGGTCGATGGTGGAGATGAACAGTATCCCGTGGAGTCCCGTTTTGCGGTACTCCACACCCCTCCCGATGAACAGGACCCCCGTTTTGACCGTAGCGCTCCAACACAAGTTCATTTCCTCCGTTTTGCGGTACGCCACACCCCTCCCGATGAACAGGACCCCCGTTTCGACCGTAGGAGGTCCGTTTCCTCCGTTTTGCGGTACACCAAACCCCTCCCGATGAACAGGATCCCGTTTCGAACGTGGCCGGTCGAACACAAGGCCGTTTCCTCAGTTCTGCAGTATGCCAGGCCTCGTTTCCATCGCCTGTTCCGTCCAAGCCCTCCCGATGAACACGAGGCATTCCGTTGCCTCCCCATGAACATGACGCATTCCGTTACCTCCCCATGAACACGACGACGACGCTGTTTCTCCGTTCCGACCCAGCCATGTACACGAGCTCTCGCCGTATGTATGCGCGAGTAGGCGTTCGAGACCCCGCCCGTATGTACACATACGTGGCCGTATTTTCTTTCTTGCACCTTGACCGATGTACGTACGTGTACATGCTACGTGCGCGCCTCTACTACGACACGTGCACGCCTCTACATCAACCAGTATATATGTACGTACACGTACGTGACCAGAATGACAACACTACGTACGCTTCGACCAGGTGGGTCCCGACTGTCAGGCACTTCCTTGCGTGCGAAGATGTAGCTGGTGGGTCCCAGCAGTCAGGGGGGCAAATCGTTTTGTTTTTTCCCGGACGCGCTTCCTTGCATGTGAAGGTGGAGCTGGTGGGTCCCATCAGTCAGGGGGGAATGCTTTTTTCGTGAAATACGGTGGTCCGTCCGGTGGGTCCCCGCTGTCAGGTGGAGGAATAATTATTTTGCTCGTAATAAGGAGGCACTTCCTTGATGCGGCCATGGACCCAACTGTCAGCCTCTCCACGTACAGTCCACGTCTGATGGAAGTCATTCCTTGACCACGTTGACCACGCCGTGCCGAGAGCACCAGGGCGGTGGACGACAGCGAGGCATAGGAAGGGGACGACAGTGAGCCGGGGAAGACGCGGTAGTGGAAGCCCGCGCGGAGAGGAGTACGAGGGTTCACTAGTTCGGCTGCGGTGTGAGGCTGCCGTCGCGGCAAGGCCTGGCCAGCGGTGGGAATAGTAGGGGCGGTGAGGCCTCTGCGGCAGCACAGTTGGCCATGGGAGGCAGGAGCATGCGGCACGACCGGCGCTGCTTTGGGCGGCTGGAGCAAGAAGAACAGAGGTTGAAGAAGCACTACGGCCATTGGATGGACATCGTACGGTCACTGGAGCTAGAATCGTTCATATTGACTAAAGTTTACAAAGGCCCCTGTCCCAGTCAACTTAGTAGGCCTACAAGTCAGCCTCCCACCATGGTGGGTCCCAGCTAGCAGAGGGTGTATTCATTTTTTTGTGCATAATAAGGAGGCACTTCCGGTGGGTCCGAGCTGACAGCGGGGGGAACGTTTTTTCGCGAAATACGCTGGCCCGTCCGGTGGGTCCGAGCACTCAGGGGGGAATTGTTTTTTTCGCAAAATAAGGTGGCCCATCCGGTGGGTCCCTGCTGTAAGGTGGAGGAATAATTATTTTGCGCATAATAAGGAGGCACTTCCTTGCGGCCGCCTGGACCCAGCTGTCAGCCTCTCCACGTACAGTACTCTTCCGATGGAAGTCAGTCATTGACCATGTTGACCACGCCGCGCCGAGAGCACCAAGGCGGTGGTCTGGATGACGGCGAGGCCTAGGAAGGGGATGACGCGGAGCCAGGGAAGACGCAGCAGCGGAAGCCCGCGCGGAGAGGAGTACGAGGGTTCACTGGTTCGGCTGCGGTGTGGGGCTGTCATCGCCGCAGAATAACAGGGGGTGTGGGTGAGTGGAGGGATGGCCTGGCCAGCGATGGGAGTAGTGTGGGGGCGGTGAGGCCTCCGCGGCAGCACAGCCGGCCACAGGAGGCAGGAGCAGGCGGCACGACCGGCGCTGCTTTGGGCGGCTGGACCAAGAAGACCAAAAGTTGAAGAAGCACTACAGCCGTTGGATGGACATCGTACGGTCACTGAAGCTAGAAACGTTTATTATTGACTAAGTTGACAAAGCCCTTGGTATGCTCCAACTTAGTAGGCCCACAGGTCAGCCTCCGAAATGGTGCACCCCAGATGTCAGGGGGAGGAATCATTTTTTGGGCGGCCGAAGCTAAGAATATCCGAGATTGAAGAAGAAGCACGACATCCGTTGGATAGACATCCAATGGTCACTGCTGCTAGAACCGTGTGTTGACTATAATAAGTTGGCAAAGCCTTGCATACGTGTCAACTTATTTTTTTAGGGGACGCGTCACTTAGTAGGCCCACAAGTGTGTGGCAGAGAACTTATAGCCCATTTGCGTTTTGTAAGAATGTACATCCCATTTTGGAATTCTAGTGGAATTTACAACAACCCATTTACAGTTTGTTAAAAGTACAGCCCATTTTCTAGCTAGTACAATGATAAATAATTTCAACCAACCGTTGAAGACAGAATTCAATAAAATTTCCCACATTTTGATGGGCTTCAAAATATTTTTATCTGGAAATTTCTAGTCATATTAGTTATAAATTTTTATTACGTAAAAATCCAACGAAACATTACAGGCGCAACAATGAAAATTTAAGATTTTCAAAATCCATAAATAATATTTTATATACTAATTTCGTGTTTGGTGCATTTTTTATAGTTACTGCCCAGTTTTTATAATTACATCCCATTTATTATTATTCAAAGCCCATTTTCCTATTAAGCCTAATGCATCCCTCCTAGGAAAGATTTGCAGCCCAGCGGGCGGAGAATAACAAGTTGACCTTGCCTGGGTATTCCTCAAAAAGACGTATAGCTGGGCTAGCCATTTTCATCTTGAAAAAATTAGTATCTGGGCTGGATATCTGGCCTGGGCTAGACGTGCCACAGCCCGCACAGTTAATACCCTTCTCTCCTCTGAACAACAACGAAATCATCGCCAAGAAAAAACTCTATAGTGCTCACGCCTCAAAAACACAAATACTGCTCGAGCTGCTTGGTCCCAGCTGTCGGCCGCACCATGTGCAATTCTCTCGTTTATATTGACTACATAGGTTGACAATGGTGTGGGACCGTGATGTCAGGAAACCAGGAGAAAGCCAAAAATATATAGTTGTACATAATAAGGATGCACTTGCGTACGTACGGCTATGGCCCTAGTGTGTCCCTAGTGTCATCTAGTCAAAATAAAGTCATCTCCTGAATCCTCATGTTCGTTGACGATGTTAACAATGCTCGGCGCCACGGCGAGCGCAACAACTTAAAGGACAACAGAGAGGGCCTTGCGGGCCCTACGGATGGTCTGATACAGCGCCCGCTACTCATTCAGCAAGCCAGGATCATCGGACACCTATGAGCACCTTCAAGAAACTAAGACGGCATGAAACGGTAAGGCCGCGCTTGGGAGCTCTGGTTTATTTCAAACCTGTATTAACATACAAGTGTAATTTACTCGTCATTGAAAACAACGCGTAAAATATAGGCGTAATGAAACCGAGGGCCTGAGGTCTGTAAGTAAAACCGGTGGGTTACGCGTGTAATTTGAGAGACCAGTGTATATTTTACGAGCACTGCTATATGGGCGACATTACCAGATGATACATGCACGACGTGCATATCATGCCATCCATGGGAAAGGCTGAAACAACAGCTAACGGCTGGATTAGCAATCGTCCGAGTGTCGTTCAGCGTTTTTATCGTGTGTCAAGTACTTCTGATATTTTACTAGTCGAAATCGACCAACCAAGCACCTTCGCCCAAGACCATCTGCTTTAATTTACAAGCGTTAGTTTTACAAGCGGTTTTGGTTGGAAAACAATGATCCATTCACGGCCTAATATCATGAGTTGGTAGGAAGATCATATGGTTTCACGTCTAACTTACCCAACTTGTCGTATAGGATATGAATGAAACATCAGACGATGAACTTCTTAAGCACGGAAACAACAGAAGAGGATGATCTTCTTAACAAGCAAATCACTGGCATTAGATCGACATGCAAAACAATACGAAGCATTATTCTCAGGAGGTACGGTGAACAGCTCGTGATGCCGCATGCCACAACATTCCAAGCTCAACTTTGCAATCAAACACAAGGCCTGGCATTACATAGACAATATTCAGAACAAACTCTTAACACAGGAATATCTCAGCAGAGTAACTATTTACTTCTAAACTGAAAATAGGAATAGGAAAAAACACTCGATGCTGCTCACAGCAAGGGCGTCCCACTCAAAAATATCAAATGCATGTCTTCTGGCTAACATCAATGAGAAAATTTTGACAAGGTTTTCCAATTCCAATATATTAAACTAACGTCTTCTTGCTAACATCAATGATTAAACTTTGACAAGCTTTTCCCATTCAAAATATGTAATGCCTATGATCGTGGAGTCCTGTCGTAGCTTTTATACTTGTTTGGGCACTTTTTGCCCAGGGCACTCCATGTATTGTTAAATTGCCAATGGTCTCTGCAGACTAGTCATGTCACCGGTGTCTAATAATACTTTGTAAAGCTTCTCGGTCATTCCTTCTGTAATGTAGTGCAAATAGTGAATGCTTCTTTCTACAAAGTGGAACGACGCACTAGACCCAGTAATGCAGCATTTTGCCTTACACATTGGCTCCTTTTGTGCACTTCAACTAAAATCGAAGTCGGAATGAAACCGAGCTTTAATTTTGATATCCCTGTAAGCAACAATAGGTATAAGGGAAACAATTACTAAGAAATAATGGTTGATGACTTGTACTCCTAGAAGAAAAGCATCTACTGATCTACTTTATCTTAATGGGAAACAAAGCAGGAGAGTAGAAATTCTCCATCAGTGTGATTCATTCATATTGACTGAGACATTATCTTAACGATGCCTTGTTTCAACATGTATAAAGAACGACAAAGCTTATAAAGGGGGTGATGCTGAATTTGTTGTAACAAAGCAACAAGCTTCATGTCTGGGTTGGTCCCATTTTTGTTCACTACTTAATGGGAAAAGACTGGAATACAATAGCTTCAATTCATCATTTATTTAAAACAGTACCAATACAAGTAGCACAGCATCTCAAAACACACTGCACGATCATGTGGATGAAGGCAACTACCAACCTGTCATGACGCACACAAGATCACGTACGAATCTGCCAACACGAATAGGAAATCCAATCTCGTTTTGTGCAGTTGCACTGAAATCAAGCAAAGTCTTTCGCGTAGTGAAGCAAAATGTCATAATAGCAACAAGTTGAATAGATATCCCAGTATAAACAGAGGAAAAAAAGGAATCAATTACTAGCTAATAAAGGAGGATGAAACATGCGGCCACAAAAATGGTAATCCCATCAATCCCTAACAAGTGTTGCAGTTTTGAAATAAGATTCAGTAGTTAATTCTGAGAGTGGCATCAATTACTGGCTTATAAAGGGGGTGATGCTGAATTTGTTGTAACAAAGCAACAAGCATCATGTCTGGGTTGGTCCCATTTTTGTTCACTACTTAATGGGAAAAGATAGCAATACAATAGCTTCAATTCATAATTTATTTAAAACAGTACCAATACAAGTAGCACAACATCTCAAAGCACACTGCAATATCATGTGGATGAAGGCCTGTACTGACCTTTCATGAGACGACCAACATAAAATACGAATCTACCAACATGAATAGGAAATCCAATCAAGTTTTGTGCAGTTGCACTGAAATCAAGCAAAGTTGCTTGTGTGACATTTAAGTTTTCTATAGCAACAAGTTGAATAGATATCCCTATTTTAAGAGGCAAAAAAGAAAACAATTACTGGCCAATAAAGGAGGATGAAACATGCGGCCACAAAAAGAAGCATCTACCTTATCTTGATGGAAAACAAAGTATAGGACAGTAGCATTTCTAAAACGGTTGCATTGATTCATATTAACAAAGAAATTCTTTTAAAACAGATCAATAGTTAATTCTGAGATTAACAACAGCAAAATAGCTGCATGGGACATGCCAGCACCATGTTCGTCCACACGTATAAATGGGTGATGCAGAGTATGTAGCCAAGCAACATATATGCGCTGGTCCCATATTTGTTCTCTTTGAACCTTCTTCCTATGTGAGGGCAGCAAATCTAGTCGTGCACAAACTACCCGACCCCCCCAGTTTCTTTCCCTTCTCAACAAAGAGATCGGTTCCTTATAGATGTGTGTACTAGGTTACCCCATTTTTCCCTTTTAGACCTACAAAGCGGCTGGATAGCCAGTCTATACTACTTTCCGCCCCTCCTTATCTCATTGAACCACGTCCTAGATTCTTGCTCCAGCCCACCGCACCCTTCTTTCCTCTTTGAACCAAGACCTACATTCGACTATAGATCGAAAAAGATCCACATGCAGCTAGAGCAACGACGGTTTCAAAGAAACTTATACCTTAGGGTCATCGGGATGTGGCAAGGCGTGCGGCAGGAGGCCGGATCTGCCCACACTAAGTACGGCAGCAAGGAAGAAGGGGTCGGTGGCCCTCCCGCACAAGCACTGGGTGAAAGAGAACAGCGCGGCCGACAGTGGATTGCCTCCCTCTCCGAAGGCGATAGAGTGAACGCTGCACCTCCTCCCCTTCCCGGTGCGACGGGATACGGACGCCTCCTTCACCAGCTGTGAGGGGGGAGAGAGAGACAAGAGGCCAACGCAATCTTGTTTAGATCTGGTGAAGAGAGGGTGAGAGACTGTGAATATAGGAAACCCTAGCAAATGTATCTAGACTCATTTTAGTGCTAGATACCTCTGTATCTAGACAAATCTAAGACAAGTAGTAATTCGGAACGGAGGGAGTAACATATATGTAGTACGGCAAGCGTGTGGAGAGTGCAAACCCTAGTGAACAAGCGCGAGGCTCCCGCTTATATATATACTACTCTAGTACGGACTGAGCTCCGGTGCCTTCACTGCAACTGCTTTTGGCTGTATGACAGGTGAGCCAGCCACATTTTGGGCCCACCTGTCGTAAAACCCTAGCAAAAATTGCACCAACGTGAAAGACGACTACGTCTCCAACGCAACCAAGGTGAACTGACGAAGGATATCATCTTTGTGCGTAACAAGCAAAGAGCACTGATGGAAGACAGCTTGTTTTTCGTCGAAAATCGATCAGCTCACCAGCCGACGCAACCATGAGGCGCAACCATGCCCACCTGTCGTAAAACCCTAGCGAAAATTTGGCATCATCCATTTGGCATCAAGTTTGGGTGAGGCACCTAAGAAGTTCGACAAATCCTCACTATGGTATGTTTCTTCTCAGTAATAAAGCTCGAGGAAGGAAGAACCACGTGGCAGAGGACAGTGAGGTGGAACAACAATGGCCATCCAATTTTGTGCAATTCCACTAAAATTGAGGAAGACATGCCCGAGTATGGAGAAGCGCATCGTTGTTTCCAAAAATATAAAAAAGGGTTAGCAACGACATCTCAATTGTCAATAAGAATTAATGAAAGATACACCAACAAACAGAACCATCATAATTATCTTGATGGGAACTAAACCAGGATACCTGAGAAAAAAAGCATTTCTTCATTTAACCAGTGATAGTACTACCACCATATGGACAATGACCGCACAACCACCATGTACTTTTTGTCGAAACAACATGTATACCTCCACCGAGGCATAAATCAGGACAACTTTTTGAGTGGCATTTCCTCTATAATAGTACTGGTAGGTGATGTTGGACCAGCCGACAAACCCTAGCTACTATGCATGGGGAGCTGGGGAGTAGTCGCATAGAAGAAAACCCACACGCAGCGATCTGGGGAGCTGGACCAGTACAAGAAGTTATACCTCAGGTGGGCAAGATGTCGTTTAGGCGGGTGGGCAGGATCTGCCCACACGATGGTAGCGAACCAGGGCATGGAGGATCTTCGTCCGCACCAGCGCCGGCTCCGAGAAGACGGTCTGCATCGGCTTCCTCCGTCGCCGACGGCGACAACGTCAAGGCTGCACCTCCTCACCTCCCGCAGCGGACGGGATTCGGCTGGATCTGTGACCACTGTTGAGGAGAGAGATAGAGTGGACACTGTCATCTTGTTTTGATATGGAGAGGGTGAGAGAGCGAGACGTGAGAAACTCTATCAAACAAGAGGTTATAATGGAGTAAAAAAATCTCTCCATAGCAGTGGTTTTAAATAGAATATGCGCGTTCGTGGAAAAAATAAACGAAAACTGGCGGACAATTTTTTTAGGGTCTGTCTATGACACATCTAGATGTGACATAGTTATGTCACATATAAGTTGATGTCCACTCTGTTTGTGGTCTTTTCCTTGTTTTTTTGTTTCTTGTTGCTACATTATATACTTGTGGGAGCTTAGATGTGATATCCTTAAATAACATCTAGATGTGAATTAGACAAACTGATTTTCTAACGTACCAAGAAAGAAAACTCAATCAAAAACACGCCCTCGCTTCCAGGCCGCGAGAGTCGTCGCGCACACACACATAGACATAGACATGCATATCCGTGTTTACGTAAAATTCCATTTCCATCTCCATCTTCAATCATATTTGTCCAACTGGCACATTATTTACGTTGTTAATTATATATGCAGCAATATTAACGTACAACATCTCTTGTTAGCGCATGTCTGGACCGCTGCCACGGCCGGTCCTAACCAACCCGAACCCTCTTCATCACCCGCGCGTGCTACCCGCCCGAAACGATCAGTGCCGCATTCATGCCCGGCCAGAGCGGACGCGACCTCTCACTGGCGCCGGCATTGATTGCAGCGCGCCGGCCGAGAGAGCATCGCCCGCGCCGCTTCCGGGTGCACGTGGCTGCTCCGTGTTCAAAGATCGCAATAGCCGGCTACAACATGCGCGATCTCTTCCAGTAGTAAGTTCTTGGAAGTCCGTGCTACAGCTAGCTGTCCTCCCCCAACTCGTCAATCTCTTCCGGTAGTGCTAGTACTCCATGGCGCGATCCATCGACAAGCAGGCGGGAAAGTTATGGTAAACTAATCGGTTTGCGGTGAGTGGCATGTCGAGCGACCGTGTGGGGTCGAGCCGTGGAGGAGGGTGAGACACGAAAACGACAGACATGATTTAAATTTTGGTTTTGCTCGATGGCGCGATCCAACGAAATGAAACGTTGGTTTCTCTCCGTTTCCATTTTTTCTCCGGAAAAACAGAAACTTCTCCACTCCATTTTCATTCCTATTCCAAGGTTGCCCCGTTACAACATTCCATCAAATACAAAGGAAAACTAACACGCATGCTGATGCATCTCAATGATTCACAGATCATAGCCAATATTTACTTCACAACTAAAGAAAAAAGTTGTGAGAGCATGTACGATAGAAAAACTACTGATGGGGTCACTACGACTTAAACCATAAACCCTAAACATGATTTAATTTCCTGGACAGGTAGAACCTGTCAAAGGAATGTGCTAGAGGGACATTCTTTAGTGAGAATTTCAGCAACAATAGAAGTAGCACTCTTTGGTTCTCCACCTTCTGGTACCTCTTGTTCCATAGCACTTTCCATGTCGATAAGGAAAGACGGCTGGCACCCTCGGATCATACGATGCTTTTGTGCAGTTCCACTAAAATCGACCTGAGCATCCCTGATGGCGAAGATATTGAAGAAGTGTGATTAGAATAATAGTACTGGCACTAGTTCATGAGACATAAACTCATCACAAATAGAAGCCGGTAGAAGTAGAGAAAGATCGACATGGAGATGGAGCTACGGCAGTGGAGCAAGCTGGCTCCAAAAGGAAGATGGACTACCTGGGACGTCGGGCTGTAGCTAGAACGGCGGTTCGGACACGTCATCGGCCCATACCGCGGTGACCCCCGATTGGGACGCACCGACTGTGGGTTTTCTCCCTCGCCGATGTCGACCGCGTCTACGTAGAACATTGTTCCCTTCCCCCAGATGCGGGATCAGGCCCGTCATTCTATGCTTGTGAATTGAGCAACCTAAGCAAGCAGGCTTGTAGCTTAGGCTCCTGCTAGTGTATATATAGTGGTTTTCTTTTTCTCTCCATATCAACCATTTTATATTCCGTACGTGTCATTGAAGAGTGAAATGATGGTTGCTTCTTCCGACTAACTTACTGTGTGATTTGACTGCTCCTTAGTGGCCCCTACACGTACTCCCCCTACGTGTATGCAACAGTCACACATACACGTGGACGGAAAAACGCGCGCGACGCCCTAATGCATGCATGTCCGAGCACACGACGGAACACACACGGTCACGCTCAAGTGCTCAACCTACACGTGCATGCACACACATACTCAGTCAGGGTGAGCTAGTGACCGTATGAACACCGGAAAGTATATATATTGAGCGCAATGAGCGTATTATGAAGTCCACTGGCCGTATTTTTACAAATATACAGTGACAGACAGTGTATTTATCTCATTTGAAATTAAGCCATATTAATCGGAGAGGAGGCGGCATGGACTAGCATTACTTTGATGTGTCCCGTCAACTTGCCGAACAAGGAGAAGGTTGCAGGGCGGGAGAAGATTGCGCGCGGTGGCTCGCAGGACAAGGAGAAACTTTTGACTAATGCAAGCTCTCCCTCCCTCAGGCGGTGGACGTGCAACGATTAATACGGTGTCAGATTGCCAGAAGCAAACACTATACTACTAGTGCTATTATTGTTCGACTTCCCGAATAGCCAAGCGCAAAGTTTACTAGTACTACTACTATAGTCCATAAAGGTACATACTATACTAGTACTAGGAACCGGATGGAGGAGCGTCTGCACTCTTATTATAATTTTAAAATGTGATTAAGCAATCTTCAACGCATTTGGTTCTCTTCGAGGGTTCTCGCATGTGATAATGGAAGTTGATTGCATGGAACACTCGCCACAATTCTCGCTTAATTCTGGCTCATATCCTGTTACAAATAGTAGCGCTCAGTAATATTTCCTCTTTTTTTGTTATTCAACATGTAAACAGGTCAGCAAACCTTGCGGCGCATCTTTGTGTGAACTGTGCTTGCTGCACTTTGAATGTGGCCGAGAGCTGGCTTAATGAAACACCTCGCTTCCTACTTCTTTTTTGTGGGGTACCTCGCTTCCTAGTGACCAGTGTCTTGGCTGATCGTCCAAAGAATGCTTATATATGAATAAAACTCTCTCATTTACCCGCAAAAAAGATTAAGCCATATTAACCGGAAAGGAGGGAGTATGGACTAGCACTACTTTTTGGTGTGTCCCGTCAACTCGCAGAATGAGGAGAAGCTTGCAGGACAAGGTGAAGCTCGCTTACGCCTTTTGACTAATGCAACCTACCCTCGGTGGACATGCATCAGTCCATTCGGTGTCGGATTGTCAGAGGCATACACTGTAGTACCCAACATGCGGAGTATCATCATTGTTCGACTTCACGAAGGGGCGAAGAGCCAAGCGCAGTAGTACGCGTACTTGGTTTTGCACCTTCATACTACTCCACCCTCCGTCACAGTTTACAGGGCGCGCTTAATTATGATGCATTTCTCTCAATGCATTTCCACCACCAGAGAGACTTTAGACTCATTTGGTATAATGCTCAATTAATTAGTGCGTGGTAACCGCAATCAAGTCCACAATTTTCTCTCCATGTACTGTACTACCACGGAGTGCATGCATGTGTGTACCCGGGGTGGAAGCACTGCATGCATGTGTGTACGCATTATTCCCTCTAGTAATAGACGCCGTGCTATAACTACCAATGCTATTTTTCAGGCCGATCGCTAGTCGCCTTGGTCCCACAGATTTTTTTTCTTTTTTTGAAGCGCGTTGTATAAACAGTGACGGATGGAGTAGTATGAGCGGATTCAAAGAAGAGCGTATTGATGGTTGCTTCTTCAGAGAAACTTACAGTGGGAAAGGTGGGACTTATGATTTGACTGCTCATTACTCACTATTAATGCGGCGCAACGACCGGGCTGAGTCCCCCATGCGGTTGTGCACTACCCCCTTGGTTCTTAAATATACTCCGGAGTATTTGTCTTTCTAGAGATTTCAATGAGTGACTACTCAAATATTTGTATTTTTAGAGATTTCAAATGGACTGGAACATACGGATGTATATAGACATATTTTAGAGTGTAGATTCACTCATTTTGCTCCGTATGTAGTCAGTTGTTGAAATCTCTGTTAAGACGAATATAATATTTAGGAACGGAGGGAGTACACATACGAAGAAAAATGAGTGAATCTACACTCTAAAATATGCCCGTTTGAAATTTGTAAAAAGACAAATATTTAGGAACGAAGGAGTATAATTTTGTGAATGGCACATGGACCCGGATGATGAAGAGGCTTCTGGCAATGCTATCAAGCTTCCATCATTTGTTTACATAATTGACATACTATACAAATAATTTTCCAGCGACATGAAATTGTACAATGGTGTGAGCTTTCAGCTTTTGTTTCGCGTGTCTTGCCATCGATGCTCTTTCGGAAACAATAAAAAACTAACTTCCTTGCTAATGCATGTCAATTATTAGCAGACCAGAGCTAATAATTACATCACAACTGAAGACAAAGTTGTGAGAATGTGTTTAATTAAAATTGATCCATGCTTTCATTGGTAGCAACGCCCCCCAGCTCTGTCTAAATCAACAAGGCATGTTGGGAAAAAAGTAGCTGTCTGGAGCATGCAACATTCCGATCATTTTGTGCAGTTCCACTAAAATAGAGCTGAGCATCCCTGTTCCAAAGATATCAAGTGTGATTATGATAATAGAGGACTGCTGATGAAACAATAAACACACAAATAGAAGCTGGTCACCTTTGCAGTCTCTCTTAAGACTAAGTAGTTGGAGAAGATTAGGCTCGGAGTTGGATGAGGAGGATAGAGCAAAACCAATCTCCCTTTGTGCAGTCGCACTGAAATGTAGAGACGTTGCCCGTGTGACATTTTAGTACAACTGCACAAAACACTCTTAAGAAAAAAGTGATTTGTGCAGTTCACCAAAAGGTTGCAATAGCAACGACGTGAAATGGATATCCCTGTTTGCAAAAAAGAGGTAGAAAGGAAACAATTACTGGCCAATAACAGTTGATGACACATGCAACGACAAAAAAGAAACATATTCCTTGTCCTAAGGGAAGATACCAACACGGTTGTGTTTGTCTAAAACGGTGTGAGGACGAGAATGCAATATGGAAAGTACGCCGGACGAGCTATGTTTTGGGCAAAGAACTATGGAAGATCCACATGCAGCGACATGGGAAAACGGGAAGTGGAGCAAGGCCGGAGGGGATACATGGAGGTCGTCGGGATGTAACTAGGTGAGCAGCCACGGGCGGAATCTGCCAGCAGGTGGCGTAGGCCCTGCCGCGCCGAAGCTTGGTCAAAGAGAACGGCGTGTACGGCAGATCGGGACGTGCTGCCTCGGCGCCGTCGAACGGAGAAACGATGCACTTCCTCCCTTTCCCCCGGCGGACGGGATGCGGCCGAATCAGTGACCAACGGTGAGAGAGAGAGGCCACCGCACTCCCTTTCCCCCGGCAGACGGGATGCGGCCGGATCAGTGACCAACGGTGAGAGAGAGAGAGAGGCCACTGCACTCCCTTACCCCCGGCGGACGGGATACGGCCGGATCAGTGACCAACGGTGAGAGAGAGAGAGGCCACCGGAGCCTTGTGTGAGATAGTCTGAAGAGCGGACTACCTTTTCCTCCATAAAAATCGTTTTATATTCTGTGTACGTGCCATTGAGCACTATAACTTTATTTAAAAATAACGCGGCAACGCGTCAACTCGAACTTTGTTTCGTGCATGCGTGGTACACGACCTCCCTAGGTAAACAACCGCTACAGGCATTCAAATTAGCACGTGGGCTGCCATTTCGTAAAGAAATGAGCTCCACCGTGTAGCCACGCGGGTGTGGCTGGTCACGAAGCGTGAGTACGTCCACGGTGCACCTATTCTCTTCTTGTATACGTACACCACCTGCGTGGGGTTGTGTGAGAGAGATACAAACCTAGATAGATATAGTGTGTGGGTTCTTGAGAGTTTTGGGGGGGGGGTCAATCAAAAAATTTAACATATGCAATGTGTGTGAAATAGGCCTGGATATAACATATATATAGAGGGGGCGATCCACGAGAAGAGAGTGGAGGTATCATCAGCTTGAGGTGTCCATAGAATTGAAGAGAGGTATGATGTGTGTGTGTGTGTGTGTGTGTGCGCATGCGATCGATAAAGAGTGCCATCGAATTTGTGTGTGCCCACGTCAAAGATATAGAGTGTTTGGCCTACTGGAACGTGAGATGGGACATGTGCAGTTTGTCTCTGTGGCATGGATACCTACCAGCAGCGCTCGACTATCGGTGTGTGGTGGGGGAAGAGGGAGGCCCAATTAACTATAGAGGTACAATGGCTGGTATATCTGTGGAGGAGTAGAGAAGCCTACCTCATGTATTAAGGAGATCGATCTGCCTCATGTATTAAGGGAGATCGATCGGCATCCATGCATATGTGCAGGTGACGAATAAGGTTGGGAGAGAGACAGAGCTAGAGTGTTGGAGGGGATGGTAGTGGAGTTGCTTCTAACAAATGGTGGGATAGGCTTGCTAGACAAACGGAGGGCACGCCCGCAATATCAATAAGAGAGGAGATGGCTGCTTATTGTCTGTGCACGTGCGTGTGAGAGACGGGTCAGGAGGCATGCACGAATGATGAGGGGGGTCAATGTGGCCGTGGTAAGCAGACGTAACTACATAGGAAGATCAATCACCCTTTGTAAGAGAAAGGAGAGACATAACTTGTGAGGTACGTCGATCGATGGGGGGTAGTTAAAGTCGATCTAGGTATATGTTGGGAGATCGATCGGTATACATGCATATGTGTGTTAGAAGCAAATGAGGCACGAGAAGAAGGATAGAGAGAGAGGGATGCATGTAGGAGGTGGTACGAGAGGCATACTATATCGAGGCGGAGGAGTGTGCGAGTAGGAGAACGATGAAAAGAGTGGTGGGAGTGAGGCATGGACGGTGACAAGAGAAGAGGGGAAGCTTGTGTTTGTGCTAGCACACATGGCTAGAGAGGCATATCGATCGATGTGTGCAGTAAAGAAGGAGCTGGGGGGCCTACACACACCGTGGGTGAATGACCTAAAGTGAAAAGACGAATTTGCGCGATGGATCTAGAGAATGCTGAGGGAGGGTGAGAGGGATGCGGGCGTGTGCATGCACAAGAGAAAGTTAGCGCTAGCTACAAAGATAAGAGGGTTGTGTGGGTGTAAAAGACGGATAGAGATCATATATACTTCATTATAAAAAGAGAATTCGGATATTTGAAGAATTTATCATAGTGTTTCCTCCGTTCTGCGGTATGCCAGGCCTCGTTTCCATCGCTTGTTCCGTCCAAGCCCTCCCGATGAACACGACGAATTCCGTTGCCTCCCCATGAACACGACGCATTTCGTTGCCTCCCCATGAACACGACGACGACGCTGTTTCTCCGTTCTGACCCAGCCATGTACATGAGCTCTCGCCATACGTATGCGCGAGTAGGCGTTCGAGACCCCGCCCGTATGTACACATACGTGGCCGTATTTTCTTTCTTGCACCCTGACCGATGTACGTACGTGTACATGCTATGTGCGCGCCTCTACTATGACACGTGCGCGCCTCTACATCAACCAGTATATATGTACGTACACGTTCGCGACCAGAATGACAACACTACGTACGCTTCGACCAGGTGAGTCCCGACTGTCAGGCACTTCCTTGCATGCGAAGGTGTAGCTAGTGGGTCCCATCAGTCAGGTGGGAAATGCTTTTTTCGCGAAATACGGTGGCCCATCCGGTGGGTCCCTGCTGTCAGGTGGAGGAATAATTTTTTTTCGTAATAAGGAGGCACTTCCTTGCTGCGGCCATGGACCCAACTGTCAGCCTCTCCACGTACAGTCCACGTCTAATGGAAGTCATTCCTTGACCACGTTGACCATGCCGCGCCGAGAGCACCAGGGCGGTGGACGACGGCGAGGCCTAGGAAGGGGACGACAGTGAGAGGGGGAAGACGCGATAGTGGAAGCCCGCGCGGAGAGGAGTACGAGGGTTCACTAGTTCGGCTGCGGTGTGAGGCTGCCGTCGCCGCAGGGCCTGGCCAGCGGCGGGAATAGTAGGGGGCGGTGAGGCCTCTACGGCAACACAGCTGGCCACGGGAGGCAGGAGCATGTGGCACGACCGTCGCTGCTTTGGGCGGCTGGAGCAAGAAGAACAGAGGTTGAAGAAGCACTACGGCCGTTGGATGGACATCGTACGGTCACTGGAGCTAGAATCGTTCATATTGACTAAAGTTGACAAAGGCCCCCGTCCCAGTCAACTTAGTAGGCCCACAAGTCAGCTTCCCACCATGGTGGGTCCTAGCTAGCAGAGGGTGTATTCATTTTTTTGTGCGTAATAAGGAGGCACTTCCGGTGGGTCCGAGCTGACAGCGGGGGGAACATTTTTTTCGCGAAATACGCTGGCCCGTCCGGTGGGTCCGAGCAGTCAAGGGGGAAATGTTTTTTTTCACGAAATAAGGTGGCCCGTCCGGTGGATCCCTGCTGTAAGGTGGAGGAATAATTATTTTGCGCGTAATAAGGAGGCACTTCCTTGTGGCCGCCTGGACCCAGCTGTCAGCCTCTCCACGTATAGTACTCTTCCGATGGAAGTCGGTCATTGACCACGTTGACCACGCCGCGCCGAGAGCACCAGGGCGGTGGTCTGGACGACGGCGAGGCCTAGGAAGGGGACGACGCGGAGCCAGGGAAGACGCAGCAGTGGAAGCCCATGCGGAGAGGAGTACGAGGGTTCACTGGTTCGGCTGCGGTGTGAGGCTCTCGTCGCCGCAGAATAACAGGGGGTGTGGGTGAGTGGAGGGATGGCCTGGCCAACGGTGGGAGTAGTATGGGGGCGGTGAGGCCTCCGCGGCAGCACAGCCGGCCACGGGAGGAAGGAGCAGGCGGCACGACCAGCGCTGCTTTGGGCGGCTGGACCAAGAAGACCAGAAGTTGAAGAAGCACTACGGCCGTTGGATGGACATTGTACGGTCACTGAAGCTAGAAACATTTATTATTGACTAAGTTGACAAAGCCCTTGGTACGCTCCAACTTAGTAGGCCCATAGGTCAGCCTCTGAAACGGTGCACCCCAGATGTCAGGGGAAGGAATCATTTTTTGGGCGCCCGAAGCTAAGAATATCCGAGATTGAAGAAGAAGCACGACATCCGTTGGATAGACATCCAACGGCCACTGCTGCTAGAACCGTGTGTTGACTATAATAAGTTGGCAAAGCCTTGCATACGCGTCAACTTATTTTTTTAGGGACGCGTCACTTAGTAGGCCCACAAGTGTGTGGCAGAGAACTTATAGCCCATTTGCGTTTTGTAAGAATGTACATCCCATTTTGGAATTCTAATGGAATTTACAACAGCCCATTTACAGTTTGTTAAAAGTACAGCCCATTTTCTAGCTAGGACAATGATTAATAATTTCAACCAACCGTTGAAGACAGAATTCAATAAAATTTCCCATATTTTGATGGGCTTCAAAATATTTTTATCCCGAAATTTGTAGTCAGATTAATTATAAGTTTGTATTACGTAAAAATCCAACGAAACATTACGCGCGCAACAATGAAAATTTATGATTTTAAAAATCCATAAATAATATTTTATATACTAATTTCGTGTTTGGTGCATTTTTTTATAGTTACTGCCCAGTTTTTATAATTACATCCCATTTATTATTATTTAAAGCCCATTTTCCTATTAAGCCTAATGCATCCCTCCTAGGAAAGATTTGCAGCCCAGCGGGGCGGAGAATAGCAAGTTGACCTTGCCTGGGTATTCCTCAAAAAGACGTATAGCTGGGCTAGCCATTTTCATCTTGAAAAAATTAGTATCTGGGCTGGATATCTGGCCTGGGCTAGACGGGCCACAGCCCGCCCAGTTAATACCCTGCTCTCCTCTGAACAACAACAAAATCATTGCCAAGAAAAACTCTGCAGTGCTCACGCCTCAAAAACACAAATACTGCTCGAGCTGCTTGGTCCCAGCTGTCGGCCGCACCTTGTGCAATTCTCTCATTTATATTGACTACATAGGTTGACAATGGTGTGGGACCGTGATGTCAGGAAACCATGAGAAAGCAAAAAAAATATAGTTGTACATAATAAGGAGGCACTTGCGTACGTATGGCTATGGCCCTAGTGGGTCCCTAGTGTCATCTAGTCAAAATAAAGTCATCTCCTGAATCCTCATGTTCGTTGACGATGTTAACAATGCTCGGCGCCACGGCGAGCGCAACAACTTGAAGGACAATGGAGAGGGCCTTGCGGGCCCTACGGGTGGTCTAATACAGTGCCCGCTACTCATTCAGGAAACCAGGATCATCGGACACCTATGAGCACCTTCGAGAAACTGAGACGGCATGAAACGGTAAGGCCACGCTTGGGAGCTCTGGTTTATTTCAAACATGTATTAACATACAAGTGTAATTTACTCGTCATCGAAAACAACACGTAAAATACAGGCGTAATGAAACCGAGGGCCCGAGGTCTGTAAGTAAAACTGGCGGGTTACGCGTGTAATTTGAGAGACCAGTGTATATTTTACGAGCACTGCTATATGGACGACATTACCAGACGATACATGCACGACGTGCATATCATGCCATCCATGGGCAAGGCTGAAACAGCAGCTAACGGCTGGATTAGCAATCGTCCGAGTGTCGTTCAGCGTTTTTATCGTGTGTCAAGTACTTCTGATATTTTACTAGTCGAAATCGACCAACCAAGCACCTTCGCCCGAGACCATCTGCTTTAATTTACAAGCGTCAGTTTTACAAGAGGTTTTGGTTGGAAAACGACGAACCAATCACGGCCTAATATCATGAGTTGGTTGGAAGATCGTATGGTTTCACGTCTAACCTACCTGACTTGTCGTATAGGCTATGAATGAAACATCAGACGATGAACTTTTTAAGCACGGAAACAACAGAAGAGGATGATATTCTTAACAAGCAAATCACTGGCATTAGATCGACATGCAAAACAATACGAAGCATTATTCTCAGGAGGTACGGTGAACAGCTCGTGATGCCGGATGCCACAACATTCCAAGCTCAACTTTGCAATCAAACACAAGACCTGGCATTACATAGTAAATATTCAGAACAAATTCTTAACACAGGAATATCTCAGCAGAGTAACTATTTACTTCTAAATTGAACACAGGAATAGGAAAAAACACTCGACGCTGCTCACAGCAAGGGCGTCCCACTCAAAAATATCAAATGCATGTCTTCTGGCTAACATCAATGAGCAAATTTTGACAAGGTTTTCCAATTCCAATATATTAAACTAACGTCTTCTTGCTAACATCAATGATTAAACTTTGACAAGCTTTTCCCATTCAAAATATGTAATGCCTATGATCATGGAGTCCTGTCCTAGCTTTTACACTTGTTTGGGCACTTTTTGCCCAGGGCACTCCACGTATTGTTAAATTGCCAATGGTCTCTGCAGACTAGTCATGTCACCGGTGTCTAATAATACTTTGTAAAGCTTCTCTGTCATTCCTTCTATAATGTAGCGCAAACAGTGACTGCTTATTTCTGCAAAGTGGAACGACCAACTAGACCCAGTAATGCAGCATTTTGCCTTACACATTGGCTCCTTTTGTGCAGTTCAACTAAAATCGAAGTCGGAATAAAATCGAGCTTTAATTTTGATATCCCTGTAAGCAACAATAGGTATAAGGGAAACAATTACTAAGAAATAATGGTTGATGACTTGTACTCCCAGAAGAAAAGCATCTACTGATCTACTTTACCTTAATGGGAAACAAAGTAGGAGAGTAGAAATTCTCCATCAGTGTGATTCATTCATATTGACTGAGACATTATCTTAACGATGCCTTGTTTCAACATGTATAAAGAACGACAAAGCTTATAAAGGGGGTGATGCTAAATTTGTTGTAACAAAGCAACAAGCTTCATGTCTGGGTTGGTCCCATTTTTGTTCACTACTTAATGGGAAAAGACTGCAATACAATAGCTTCAATTCATCATTTATTTAAAACAGTACCAATACAAGTAGCACGGCATCTCAAAACACACTGCACGATCATGTGGATGAAGGCAAGTACCAACCTGTCATGACGCACACAAGATCACGTACGAATCTGCCAACACGAATAGGAAATCCAATCTCGTTTTGTGCAGTTGCACTGAAATCAAGCAAAGTCTTTCGCGTAGTGAAGCAAAATGTCATAATAGCAACAAGTTGAATAGATATCCCTATATAAACAGAGGAAAAAAAGGAATCAATTACTAGCTAATAAAGGAGGATGAAACATGCGGCCACAAAAATGGTAATCCCACCAATCCCTAACAAGTGTTGCAGTTTTGAAATAAGATTCAGTAGTTAATTCTGAGAGTGGCATCAATTACTGGCTTATAAAGGGGGTGATGCTGAATTTGTTGTAACAAAGCAACAAGCATCATGTCTGGGTTGGTCCCATTTTTGTTCACTACTTAATGGGAAAAGATAGCAATACAATAGCTTCAATTCATAATTTATTTAAAACAGTACCAATACAAGTAGCACAACATCTCAAAGCACACTGCAATATCATGTGGATGAAGGCCTGTACTGACCTTTCATGAGACGACCAACATAAAATACGAATCTACCAACATGAATAGGAAATCCAATCAAGTTTTGTGCAGTTGCACTGAAATCAAGCAAAGTTGCTGGTGTGACATTTAAGTTTTCTATAGCAACAAGTTGAATAGATATCCCTATTTTAAGAGGCAAAAAATAAAACAATTACTGGCCTATAAAGGAGGATGAAACATGCGGCTACAAAAAGAAGCATCTACCTTATCTTGATGGAAAACAAAGTATAGGACAGTAGCATTTCTAAAACGGTTGCATTGATTCATATTAACAAAGAAATTCTTTCAAAACAGATCAATAGTTAATTCTGAGATTAACAACAGCAAAATAGCTGCATGGGACATGCCAGCACCATGTTCGTCCACACGTATAAATGGGTGATGCAGAGTATGTAGCCAAGCAACATATATGCGCTGGTCCCATATTTGTTCTCTTTGAACCTTCTTCCTATGTGAGGGCAGCAAATCTAGTTGTGCACAAACTACCCGACCCCCCAGTTTCTTTCCCTTTTCAACAAAGAGATCGGTTCCTTATAGATGTGTGTACTAGGTTACCCCATTTTTCCCTTTTAGACCTACAAAGCGGCTGGATAGCCACTCTATACTACTTTCCGCCCCTCCTTATCTCATTGAACCACGTCCTAGATTCTTGCTCCAGCCCACCGCACCCTTCTTTGCTCTTTGAACCAAGACCTAGATTCGACTATAGATCGAAAAAGATCCACATGCAGCTAGAGCAACGACGGTTTCAAAGAAACTTATACCTTAGGGTTGTCGGGATGTGGCAAGGCGTGCGGCGGGAGGCCGGATCTGCCCACACTAAGTACGGCAGCAAGGAAGAAGGGGTCGGTGGCCCTCCCGCACAAGCACTGGGTGAAAGAGAACAACGCGGCCAGCAGTGGATTGCCTCCCTCGCCGAAGGCGATAGAGTGAATGTTGCACCTCCTCCCCTTCCCGGTGCGACGGGATACGGACGCCTCCTTCACCAGCTGTGAGGGGGGAGAGAGAGACAAGAGGCCAACGCAATCTTGTTTAGATCTGGTGAAGAGAGGGTGAGAGACTGTGAATATAGGAAACCCTAGCAAATGTATCTAGGCTCATTTTAGTGCTAGATACCTCTGTATCTAGAAAAATCTAAGACAAGTAGTAATTCGGAACGGAGGGAGTAACATATATGTAGTGCGGCGAGCGTGTGGAGAGTGCAAACCCTAGTGAACAAGTGCTGAGGCTCCCGCTTATATATATACTACTCTAGTACGGACTGAGCTCCGGTGCCTTCACTGCACCTTCTTTTGGCTGTATGACAGGTGAGCCAGCCACATTTTGGGCCCACCTGTCATAAAACCCTAGCGAAAATTGCACCAACATGAAAGACGACTGCGTCTCCAACGCAACCAAGGTGAACTGACGAAGGATATCATCTTTGTGCGTAACAAGCAAAGAGCACTGATGGAAGACAGCTTGTTTTTCGTCGAAAATCGATCAGCTTCACCAGTCGACGCAACCATGAGGCGCAACCATGCCCACTTGTCGTAAAACCCTAGCGAAAATTTGGCATCATCCATTTGGCATCAAGTTTGGGTGAGGCACCTAAGAAGTTCGACAAATCCTCACTGTGGTATGTTTCTTCTCAGTAATAAAGCTCGAGGAAGGAAGAACCACGTGGCAGAGGACAGTGAGGCGGAACAACAATGGCCATCCAATTTTGTGCAGTTCCACGTTGCATCGTTGTTTCCAAAAATATAAAAAAGGGTTAGCAACAACATCTCAATTGTCAATAAGAATTAATGAAAAATACACCAACAAACAGAACCATCATAATTATCTTGATGGGAACTAAACCAGGATACCCGAGAGAAAAAGCATTTCTTCATTTAACCAGTGATAGTACTACCACCATATGGACAATGACCGCACAACCACCATGTACTTTTTGTCGAAACAACATGTATACCTCCACCGAGGCATAAATCAGGACAACTTTTTGAGTGGCATTTCCTCTATAATAGTACTGGTAGGTGATGTTGGACCAGCCGACAAACCCTAGCTACTATGCATGGGGAGCTGGGGAGTAGTCGCATAGAAGAAAACCCACACGCAGCGATCTGGGGAGCTGGACCAGTACAAGAAGTTATACCTCAGGTGGGCAAGATGTCGTTTAGGCGGGTGGGCAGGATCTGCCCACATGATGGTAGCGAACAAGGGCACGGAGGATCTTCGTCCGCACCAGCGCCGGCTCCGAGAAGACGGTCTGCATCGGCTTCCTCCGTCGCCGACGGCGACAACGTCAAGGCTGCACCTCCTCACCTCCCGCAGCGGACGGGATTCGGCTGGATCTGTGATCACTGTTGAGGAGAGAGATAGAGTGGACACTGTCATCTTGTTTTGATATGGAGAGGGTGAGAGAGCGAGACGTGAGAAACTCTATCAAACAAGAGGTTATAATGGAGTAAAAAAATCTCTCCATAGCAGTGGTTTTAAATAGAATATGCGCGTTCGTGGAAAAAATAAACGAAAACTGGCGGACAATTTTTTTAGGGTCTGTCTATGACACATCTAGATGTGACATAGTTATGTCACATATAAGTTGATGTCCACTCTGTTTGTGGTCTTTTCCTTGTTTTTTTGTTTCTTGTTGCTACATTATATACTTGTGGGAGCTTAGATGTGATATCCTTAAATAACATCTAGATGTGAATTAGACAAACTGATTTTCTAACGTACCAAGAAAGAAAACTCAATCAAAAACACGCCCTCGCTTCCAGGCCGCGAGAGTCGTCGCGCACACACACATAGACATAGACATGCATATCCGTGTTTACGTAAAATTCCATTTCCATCTCCATCTTCAATCATATTTGTCCAACTGGCACATTATTTACGTTGTTAATTATATATGCAGCAATATTAACGTACAACATCTCTTGTTAGTGCATGTCTGGACCGCTGCCACGGCCGGTCCTAACCAACCCGAACCCTCTTCATCACCCGCGCGTGCTACCCGCCCGAAACGATCAGTGCCGCATTCATGCCCGGCCAGAGCGGACGCGACCTCTCACTGGCGCCGGCATTGATTGCAGCGCGCCGGCCGAGAGAGCATCGCCCGCGCCGCTTCCGGGTGCACGTGGCTGCTCCGTGTTCAAAGATCGCAATAGCCGGCTACAACATGCGCGATCTCTTCCAGTAGTAAGTTCTTGGAAGTCCGTGCTACAGCTAGCTGTCCTCCCCCAACTCGTCAATCTCTTCCGGTAGTGCTAGTACTCCATGGCGCGATCCATCGACAAGCAGGCGGGAAAGTTATGGTAAACTAATCGGTTTGCGGTGAGTGGCATGTCGAGCGACCGTGTGGGGTCGAGCCGTGGAGGAGGGTGAGACACAAAAACGACAGACATGATTTAAATTTTGGTTTTGCTCGATGGCGCGATCCAACGAAATGAAACGTTGGTTTCTCTCCGTTTCCATTTTTTCTCCGGAAAAACGGAAACTTCTCCACTCCATTTTCATTCCTATTCCAAGGTTGCCCCGTTACAACATTCCATCAAATACAAAGGAAAACTAACACGCATGCTGATGCATCTCAATGATTCACAGATCATAGCCAATATTTACTTCACAACTAAAGAAAAAAGTTGTGAGAGCATGTACGATAGAAAAACTACTGATGGGGTCACTACGACTTAAACCATAAACCCTAAACATGATTTAATTTCCTGGACAGGTAGAACCTGTCAAAGGAATGTGCTAGAGGGAGATTCTTTAGTTAGAATGTCAGCAACAATAGAAGCAGCACTCTTTGGTTCTCCACCTTCTGGTACCTCTTGTTCCATAGCACTTTCCATGTCGATAAGGAAAGACGGCTGGCACCCTCGGATCATACGATGCTTTTGTGCAGTTCCACGAAAATCGACTTGAGCATCCCTGATGGCGAAGATATTAAAGAAGTGTGATTAGAATAATAGTACTGGCACTAGTTCATGAGACATAAACTCATCACAAATAGAAACCGGTAGAAGTAGAGAAAGATCGACATGGAGATGGAGCTACAGCAGTGGAGCAAGCTGGCTCCAAAAGGAAGATGGACTACCTCGGACGTCAGGCTGTAGCTAGAACGGCGGTTGGGACGCGTCATCGGCCATACCGCGGTGACCCCCGATTGGGACGCACCGACTGTGGGTTTTCTCCCTCGCCGATGTCGACCGCGTCTACGTAGAACATTGTTCCCTTCCCCCAGATGCGGGATCAGGCCCGTCATTCTATGCTTGTGAAGAGAGCAACCTAAGCAAGCAGGCTTGTAGCTTTAGGCTCCTGCTAGTGTATATATAGTGGTTTTCTTTTTCTCTCCATATCAACCATTTTATATTCCGTACGTGTCATTCAAGAGTGAAATGATGGTTGCTTCTTCCGACTAACTTACTGTGTGATTTGACTGCTCCTTAGTGGCCCCTACACGTACTCCCCCTATGTGTATGCAACAGTCACACGTACACATGGACGGAAAAACGTGTGCGATGCCCTAATGCATGCATGTCCGAGCACACGACGGAACACACACGGTCACGCTCAAGTCCTCAACCTATATGTGCATGCACACACATACTCAGTCAGGGTGAGCTAGTGACCGTATGAACACCAGAATATATATATATATATATATATATATTGAGCGCAATGAGCGTATTATGAAGTCCACTGGCCGTATTTTTACAAATAAACAGTGATAGACAGTGTATTTATCTCATTTGAAATTAAGCCATATTAATCGGAGGAGGCAGCATGGACTAGCATTACTTTGCTGTGTCCCGTCAACTTGCCGAACGAGGAGAAGGTTGCAGGGCGGGAGAAGATTGCGCACGGTGGCACGCAGGACAAGGAGAAACTTTTGACTAATGCAAGCTTTCCCTCGCTCAGGCGGTGGACGTGCAACGGTTAATTCGTTGTCAGATTGCCAGAAGCATACACTATACTACTAGTGCTATTATTGTTCGACTTCCCGAACAGCCAAGCACAAAGTTTACTAGTACTACTACTATAGTCCATAAAGGTACGTACTATATTAGTACTAGGAACCGGATGGAGGAGTGTCTGCACTCTTATTATAATTTTAAAATGTGATAAAGCAATCTTCAACACATTTGGTTCTCTTTGAGGGTTCTCGCATGTGATAATGGAAGTTGATTGCATGGAACACTCGCCACAATTCTCGCTTAATTCTGGCTCATATCCTGTTACAAATAGTAGCGCTCAGAAATATTTCCTATTTTTTTGTTATTCAACATGTAAACAGGTGAGCAAACCTTGCGGTGCATCTTCGTGCGAACCGTGCTTGCTGCACTTTGAATGTGGCCGAGAGCTGGCTTAATGAAACACCTCGCTTCCTACTTCTTTTTTTGTGGGGTACCTCGCTTCCTAGTGACCAGTGTCTTGGCTGATCGTCCTAAGAATGCTTATATATGAATAAAACTCTCTCATTTACCCGCAAAAAAGATTAAGCCATATTAAACAGAAAGGAGGGAGTATGGACTAGCACTACTTTTTGGTGTGTCCCGTCAACTCGCAGAATGTGGAGAAGCTTGCAGGACAAGGTGAAGCTCGCTTACGCCTTTTGACTAATGCAACCTACCCTCGGTGGACATGCATCAGTCCATTCGGTCTCAGATTGTCAGAGGCATACACTGTAGTACCCAACATGCGGAGTATCATCATTGTTCGACTTCACGAATGGGCGAAGAGCCAAGCGCAGTAGAACGCGTACTTGGTTTTGCACCTTCATACTACTCCACCCTCTGTCACAGTTTATAGGGAGCGCTTAATTATGATGCATTTCTCATAATGCATTTCCACCACCAGAGAGACTTTAGACGCGTTTGGTATAATGCTCAATTAATTAGTGCGTGGTAACCGCAATCAAGTCCACAATTTTCTCTCCATGTACTCTACTACTACGGAGTGCATGCATGTGTGTACCCGGGGTGGAAGCACTGCATGCATGTGTGTACGCATTATTCCCTCTAGTAATAGACACCGTGCTATAACTACCAATGCTATTTTTCAGGCTAATCGCTAGTCGCCTTGGTCCCACAGATTTTTTTTCTTTTTTTGAAGCACGCTGTATAAACAGTGACGGATGGAGTAGTATGAGCGGATTCAAAGAAGAGCGTATTGATGGTTGCTTCTTCAGAGAAACTTACAGTGGGAGAGGTGGGGCTTATGATTTGACTGCTCATTACTCACTATTAATGCGGCACAACGACCGGGCTGAGTCCCCCATGCGGTTGTGCACTACCCCCTCGGTTCTTAAATATACTCCGGAGTATTTGTCTTTCTAGAGATTTCAATGAGTGACTACTCAAATATTTGTCTTTTTAGAGATTTCAAATGGACTGGAACATATGGATGTATATAGACATATTTTAGAGTGTAGATTCACTCATTTTGCTCCGTATGTAGTCACTTGTTGAAATCTCTGTTAAGATGAATAGAATATTTAGGAACGGAGGGAGTACACATACGAAGAAAAATGAGTGAATCTACACTTTAAAATATGCCCGTTTGAAATTTGTAAAAAAGACAAATATTTAGGAACGAATGAGTATAATTTTGTGCATGGCACATGGACCTGGATGATGAAGAGGCTTCTGGCAATGCTATCAAGTTTCCATCATTTGTTTACATAATTGATGTACTATACAAATAATTTTCCAGCGACATGAAATTGTACAATGGTGTGAGCTTTCAGCTTTTGTTTCGTGTGTCTTGCCATCGATGCTCTTTCGGAAACAATGAAAAACTAACTTCCTTGCTAATGCATGTCAATTATTAGCAGACCAGAGCTAATAATTACATCACAACTGAAGACAAAGTTGTGAGAATGTGTTAAATTAAAATTGATCCATGCTTTCATTGGCGGCAATGTCCCCCAGCTCTGTCTAAATCAACAAGGCATGTTGGGAAAAAAAGTAGCTGTCTGGAGCATGCAACATTCCGATCATTTTGTGCAGTTCCACTAAAATAGAGCTGAGTGTCCCTGTTCCAAAGATATCAAGTGTGATTATGATAATAGAGGACTGCTGATGAAACAATAAACACACAAATAGAAGCTGGTCACCTTTGCAGTCTCTCTTAAGACTAAGTAGTTGGAGAAGATTAGGCTCGGAGTTGGATGAGGAGGATAGAGCAAAACCAATCTCCCTTTGTGCAATCGCACTGAAATGTAGAGACGTTGCCCGTGTGACATTTTAGTACAACTGCACAAAACACTCTTAAGAAAAAAGTGATTTGTGCAGTTCACCAAAAGGTTGCAATAGCAACGACGTGAAATGGATATCCCTGTTTGCAAAAAAGAGGTAGAAAGGAAACAATTACTGGCCAATAACAGTTGATGACACATGCAACGACAAAAAAGAAACATATTCCTTGTCCTAAGGGAAGATACCAACACGGTTGTGTTTGTCTAAAACGGTGTGAGGACGAGAATGCAATATGGAAAGTACGCCGGACGAGCTATGTTTTGGGCAAAGAACTATGGAAGATCCACATGCAGCGACATGGGAAAACGGGAAGTGGAGCAAGGCCGGAGGGGATACATGGAGGTCGTCGGGATGTAACTAGGTGAGCAGCCACGGGCGGAATCTGCCAGCAGGTGGCGTAGGCCCTGCCGCGCCGAAGCTTGGTCAAAGAGAACGGCGTGTACGGCAGATCGGGACGTGCTGCCTCGGCGCCGTCGAACAGAGAAACGATGCACTTCCTCCCTTTCCCCCGGCGGACGGGATGCGGCCGAATCAGTGACCAACGGTGAGAGAGAGAGGCCACCGCACTCCCTTTCCCCCGGCAGACGGGATGCGGCCGGATCAGTGACCAACGGTGAGAGAGAGAGAGAGGCCACTGCACTCCCTTACCCCCGGCGGACGGGATACGGCCGGATCAGTGACCAACGGTGAGAGAGAGAGAGGCCACCGGAGCCTTGTGTGAGATAGTCTGAAGAGCGGACTACCTTTTCCTCCATAAAAATCGTTTTATATTCTGTGTACGTGCCATTGAGCGCTATAACTTTATTTAAAAATAACGCGGCAACGCGTCAACTCGAACTTTGTTTCGTGCATGCGTGGTACACGACCTCCCTAGGTAAACAACCGCTACAGGCATTCAAATTAGCACGTGGGCTGCCATTTCGTAAAGAAATGAGCTCCACCGTGTAGCCACGCGGGTGTGGCTGGTCACGAAGCGTGAGTACGTCCACGGTGCACCTATTCTCTTCTTGTATACGTACACCACCTGCGTGGGGTTGTGTGAGAGAGATACAAACCTAGATAGATATAGTGTGTGGGTTCTTGAGAGTTTTTTTTGTGGGAGGGGTCAATCAAAAATTTTAACATATGCAATGTGTGTGAAATAGGCCTGGATATAACATATATATAGAGGGGGCGATCCACGAGAAGAGAGTGGAGGTATCATCAGCTTGAGGTGTCCATAGAATCGAAGAGAGGTATGATGTGTGTGTGTGTGTGTGCGCATGCGATCGATAAAGAGTGCCATCGAATTTGTGTGTGCCCACGTCAAAGATATAGAGTGTTTGGCCTACTGGAACGTGAGATGGGACATGTGCAGTTTGTCTCCGTGGCATGGATACCTACCTGCAGCGCTTGACTATCGGTGTGTGGTGGGGGAAGAGGGAGGCCCAATTAACTATAGAGGTACAATGGCTGGTATATGTGTGGAGGAGTAGAGAAGCCTACCTCATGTATTAAGGAGATCGATCTGCCTCATGTATTAAGGGAGATCGATCGACATCCATGCATATGTGCAGGTGATGAATAAGGTTGGGAGAGAGACAGAGCTAGAGTGTTGGAGGGGATGGTAGTGGAGTTGCTTCTAACAAATGGTGGGATAGGTTTGCTAGACAAACAGAGGGCACGCCCGCAATATCAATAAGAGAGGAGATGGCTGCTTGTTGTCTGTGCACGTGTGTGTGAGAGACGGGTCAGGAGGCATGCAGGAATGATGAGGGGGGACGATGTGGCCGTGGTAAGCATACGTAACTACATAGGAAGATCAATCACCCTTTGTAAGAGAAAGGAGAGACATAACTTGTGAGGTACGTCGATCGAAGGGGGGTAGTTAAAGTCGATCTAGGTATATGTTGGGAGATCGATCGGTATACATGCATATGTGTGTTAGAAGCAAATGAGGCACGAGAAGAAGGATAGAGAGAGAGGGATGCATGTAGGAGGTGGTACGAGAGGCATACTATATCGAGGCAGAGGAGTGTGCGAGTACGAGAACGATGAAAAGAGTGGTGGGAGTGAGGCATGGACGGTGACAAGAGAAGAGGGGAAGCTTGTGTTTGTGCTAGGCACACATGGCTAGAGAAGCATATCGATCGATGTGTGCGGTAAAGAAGGAGCTGGGGGGCCTACACACACCGTGGGAGAATGACCTAAAGTGAAAAGACGAATTTGCGCGATGGAGCTAGAGAATGCTGAGGGAGGGTGAGAGGGATGCGGGCGTGTGCATGCACAAGAGAAAGTTAGCGCTAGCTACAAAGATCAGAGGGTTGTGTGGGTGTAAAAGACGGATAGAGATCATATATACTTCATTATAAAAAGAGAATTCGGATATTTGAAGAATTTATCATAGTGTTTCAAACCGACGGATGTGTGAATATATATAACGGTGATACACATGGTGTGGTTATGAACATGGTATACTACATTTAATATATTTTATCTCTACTCTTATAAAAACGGAGTTGTTGATGATGGTGTGCCTGCCATCCTGCATTATAGGCCGTCTGATTTATATCTGGCCGATAGCAAGGAAACTATGATGGTTGAAGTTGGCAACAATCATGATTGTAGATTCTTATTTAAATAGAGAAACAAATTCAAATTTAGTTCGAATTGCAGTGGTTGTATAGACATTTGGAATGCACTAAAATGTTGGTATGAGTAGGTTACGTGCATTATACAGCAAGCGGAAAAATTTAATCAGACATAACATGGATTCATACTCCCTCCTTCCATCTATATAGGGCGTAATGAGATTTTTAAGACCGCCTTTGACTATTGACAAGATTAATAGTACATGACATGCACAATGTGAAAATTATATCATTGAAAGAACCTTTCACAGACGAATTTAACAGTGTGCTTTGTGTAAGTTACATGTCATATATCATTGCTCTAATATTTGGTCAAAGTTAGCAACGAAAAACGCATTAGGCCCTATATAGATGGAAGGAAGGAGTAGCTTTGAATAGCATTTGTATAGTAAAACGGGGCAAGACTCTCTCTTTGTGTGGTGTGAATAGTTTTATTTTTTTTGTTTTATTTTTGGTTGAGGGAAGTGTGAATTGATTTGGTACGTACAAGTACAATATTACTACATGTTAGGCTTGTCCCTAAAATTCAACCCGCGTCTTGTTATATCCCGAAAATTCAAATATCGTGCTCCCAAAATTGGCGCCTTCACAACCCGCGCCTTGCTATCCCAAAATTACAACGCATGCGAAAACTCCCTCCAGCTGCCAAATCCCGACATGCGAAATCCCCCTTCTAACCCTGAGCCGAAAGGGCCGCTAGTTCAAATCGGTGGGGGGTACTTTTGTAACACACCCTACATTTTGGACAAGCACATTCCTAAGTCATGTTCACCCCCTCCCATCGCCCCCTTTTCGCCATTCGAAATCCCAGGCCGCCATAACCTCTCCGCTTCAGCCGCGAAACCCCACCCTCCTCCGTCCGCCATGTCACCGCTGCCCAGCCGGAGCCTCTTCCCCGACGACATCGTCCACCGCAACAGCTCAACGTCCCTCGTCCACCTCCCCGGATGAGGATCCGTCGTCCATCTCGCCGTCCCGCTGGTTCAGCCGCCCCATCCTCCACCTCCAAGGAGCTGCTCCGACGATCGCCTCGTCTATCGCGGCTGCTCCATCCCCACAGCGCCGCCTTAACCTGCTCCACCGGAACCACAACATCCTCACCGACTCCTCGGACGAAGCCGAGGCCTACTCGGCGCCACCAAAGAGGTTGTACACTAATCGCATGGCACCTTATCCTTAACTCGACCTCTCGGCGCCGACGGTGCTCCATCCCGCACCCCCATGGAGCGGCTACCTTGAAGCCGGTGCCGCGGGCGACATCTCCACGATGGCTCTCCCCCAGTGCGAGGCCCCTTCGGCGGCGGTGTCCATACCAGCCGGATCTGCTGCTGTTGCTCCGGCTCTCGCTCGATCGCTCGCTCGCCCAGCTGTTGCTGCTGCTCTCCCCCTTGCTCGTGCTGCTGCTCTGCTCCGATTAAGCCACACTTCAGTCGACTGAATCGACTTTTGGGTCAGTTGATTTTCAGGGGTTGTGGGGGCTCGCCAGAGTTAAGGAAGAACCACCCACAGCAGGGACGGGGGCTCGCCGGAGAGGTACCCCACTATCTATCTTAGGGTTCAGGGCGGGGGCCTAGAGGGCTGGCCGGGGCGGCGGTGGCGAGTTATTTTGGGCGGCGAGGCAGCGCTGGGGCCGGCGGTTCGGCCGGTGGTGGCTGGCGGCTCAGGGGGGTGCAGGTTGAAGATGAACTGCAGGCCCTCCCTAAACTACATGTCAAGTGCCTCTCTGCTACCATTGCGTTCAGTTTTGGCAGTAGCATTCAGATTCCACAGTAAATTTCAGTTTCGGCAGTTAAGTTCAGAGTCAACAGTTTTTACCTCATCTGTTGTTGCCAGGTGGTTTTTTGTGATGTTAATTTTACATCCATTTTACATCATCTATTGGAGATTCTATTAGAATCCCACTTGAGATTGACGATGCATGTCTTGTGCTGCTTCAGCCTTGACGACTTACGGCTCACCGGAGCTGCTCCAACGACAGAACGATCCATCACAACAGAGCAGTGCCCTGGACGCCGTCTACATCACCCTCAGATCTTCCTCCACACCTCCAACAGCCACCTCTGCCTCAACTGCTTCAGCGACCAACCCAATGATGCTGAGGTCGACACGGCTACGGCAAAGAGGTTGTACACTTGTTGCATCACTTATTACTATACATTCACGTCGATCCATTAGGGCTATTTTGGTTCAACGGAAAAACATCGATCCACTGGTTGTTACCATCACTCTAAATTTCTGCATGCTCTCCTTACATAATCTCACCATATTTTTTTTCGTATGCATGTTAGATATTGTACACAGTCATGCTGAACATCTAGAGAAAAAGAGAAGAGTTTTGCGCGGCAATACAATGTCATGCAGACATCGCTCCATGGTGGGTTCAATGGAAAACCCTCCCCACCCCTCTCCAGATTGTAACCCAGAGGAAGATATCTGTTCTGAGGCGGATTCGGACACCGCTGACCACTCCTATTTACCCCCCAAGGTGTTTGCTCTACCTTGGCATGATGATGTTAGTCATATCATGCATATGTTGCCTTGTAGTGACTACTTTTGACATCATATATGTCATCTGCTTAGTTTAGACATGTTCTGTAATGCCACATGTTTAGTTTCTATATCATATATGGGAATTATGCAGTCTCATGTCTTTTAGCCAGCCATAATATATGTGAAATGTGCAATGCCATCCTGTTTAACCAGGCATCATATATTTGAATGATATCTTGCCCATCCTTTTCTTCATTACATTTCCATTTGTCGACAATGTTTGTACATTAAACTACTCTTCCTATGAATCAGCCATTTGGGTGGGAGATGGAAAACTCTGGAGTGAAAACAAGGCCTTCAGAGCAGACAGTGCTACCTGTCGAAGCAGATCTCTTGTTGGGTCCCGATAGCTCCTCGGATATGGATTCAGAGATAGATGACCAGTCCTATTCCCCCACTGAGGTGTATGCTCTAACTTGGCACGGTTATACTGCTCATATCATGCATACAGTGTCTCGCATTGCATAGTTTAGACATCATATACACAATATTCAACACCATGTTCTTAGTTCAGACATCATATTGAATGCCCTCTGTTTAGCATAGAAATCACATATGTGAATTAAATGATGTGATCCTGATTACTTAGATAACATGTAGGTGAATTATGTCATGCGATCCTGTTTAGTTATTCATCATATCTTTGAATTATGTTATGCTATGCTATCCAGTTTAGATAGACATCATATATGTGAAATTATGTCATGCTATCCGTTTTAGTTAAACAATATAAATGTCAACTATTTCATGCCCTCTTTTTTCCACACTATCTATTGCATCTGTCTCTCATACAATGTCTGTACATTCAACTATGTTTCCTGTTTATCAGCCATTTGAATTGGAGCAGGTGATGCCAATATCTAGCAGACTAAAAACACGGTCTTCAAATAAAATAGTGCTACCTCTTGGTGGAGATAGCACCCTGGTTGTACATGCACAAAAACCAGCCCTACCACACATAACCCAAACTCTCGCAGATTGTACCCCTACTACGATGGACAGAGAACCAGCTTCACCCAATCTAACCCCAACCCCAGCCGATAGTAACCCAGTTCCTGTTGACACAGCACCATCTCCACCACAGAGCTCTCAAACAAGAGCAGTTAGTAAGGCAGCTCCAGTGCCCAAAGGGCCAGTACTATCACGGCAAACCCCAACTCCACCAGTTAGTACGTCTATTCCTGTGGAGGAAGCACAACCAGCTAGTCGTAGTTTAGCATCTATCGCATTTGATGTTGTTAAATCGTATGTGTGTATCTTCCCATCTTGGAAATATTATACTGAAGATGAAGGAAAATGCCAGTTGCAGGTGTTTGTCCAGGAGTTATGTGTAAGTAATGTTATTCATGGCAATTACTTTGCTTCGTCCCATACATCCTACCTCCATGATGGTTATAATACAGCAAATTTTCCCATTTTTCTCTATAGAGAAGGACCAATTTGGAAACTCAGGATGAGGTAACCTGTGCTAATACCTCTGCTATCTTCAAGAATTCTTGGTGGTAGTATTGGAATTACCTGAAGAAAACATACTTCACTGGCAAATAAACTAATCAAATTCCCTTACGTTCTCCTGAGACACATTTACTGGACGATGACTGGGAACGCCTTGTTCTGTACTGGTCCCGAACCAAGAATGTGGTAAGGTCTATGAGCTCATTTTCTATTTTTAAGTATTATATTCTTGCGTCTTACTATACTCTGTTCATGTAGAACAAGTGCCTAAACCTGAAGAACAACTGTTCTAATTTAAGATTCCATTGCTACCATAGGACATAGATATATGTATGTTTGATGCTTTTATTATGTACTAGTACTTGGCAATAGAAGACTTGGTAGTTTAATCCTGTCCACCTTACTAATGAACTGGTTCACCAAAATGAGTTTCATATACTAGTACATGCTAAACTTGTTATGTGTCTCCTTGTTTCTTCTTTTAGAATGCTGATAGAATATTGGGGAAGAGTGCCTTATTAAGAAATGGTAAAGGAAGTAATGCAGATAAGGTTCAGGATAGTGACACATCCTGTCTTGGTTTAGTGTTGGAGTTACTGGCCACTACCGCTTGCACAAGCTATTCAAACTCATTGTCTGAATCAGTTCGGTTTCTTGAGTCTCAACTACAAGCTGAAAGCCATCGATCAGCTGTCTACGACAAGAAGCGGAAGGACTGCGGAAGTCCCTGGAGCATTCAGATGCATACTTTCTGGTGCAACAGCAAGTGTTGGAGGATTTTAGCACCAAACAGGACAAAGCTAATCAGCTTGCTAAGCTTATTGCCAGCATGGTGGATACCCAGGATAACGTTTCTTGAGCTCTTCTGAAGTTGTTTCAGATATGCTCTTGTTTTGCTGCCGCGTTTATTTGCACTGGTGGCCAATTTTGACGGCCAGTGTATATGATATGCTGCTTTGTTCCCTATATTTGCACTGGTGGCGAACTTTGATGCCCAGTGGATGTAATATGTGTAATAGCTGTGATAGCCTAGCGTTAGTTGATTGCTTATTTATTTCCTTGTTGTCTTGTTTATTTGTTTGCTTGTAGTCATTGCAGTTCTTTTTCCGCGGTTAACTAGTTGCTGCAATAACCTATTTTTTAAAACTAGGCCATAATAACCATGGGATAATATTTATTGTAGTGACACTGGGCCTCCTATGGGCCGTAGAAACAGTGGGCCTTCTACGGGCCGTAGAAACAATGGGCCTTCTACGGGCCGTATCATCAATGGGCCTTATACGGGCCGTATCATCAATGGGCCTTATACGGGCCGTATGATCGATTGGCCAAACATGGCCCAATAACAGGCCGCATTATGGCCGTGAACGGGCTAGAGGTTGGAATCGTCCGTTCATGGGCCGACCGTAACGGGCCATCGTTAATAGGCCGTATTTGATGACGCTATGAAAACGGACCAATGTATTAACGGACCACAAACGGGCCGACTGTAACCACGGGATGAATTTGGCCCACAAGCAGAAAATGACAGTAACATGCCGTAAGTAAACGAATGCTGGAAATGAGCCCAAGAATAAATGGGCTCTGAGAAGGCCGAAAGATAACATGGGCTGGAAATGGCCCAACGGAATATCGGGCCGTTAATGGGTATAAAGTGATACACTGTTCATTACGGGCCAGTTTCACCACGGGCCGTTAATGGGTCTAAAGTGATACACTGTTCATTACGGGCTAGTTTCACCACGGGTCGTTAATAGGCCAAGAGTTACATAGGGCCTCATATGGGTCGAAAGACGTCATGGGCCATACATGGGCCAGAAGTGAAAACGGGCTGGAATCATATTGGATGGCCCAGATGACCCTACTGGGACTAATTCGGATAGGGCGTAACGGGCCTTGGGTTAGCGGGCTGTAAATGGGCTATAAGCGAACAGGTCGTTAACATGCTTTCCATGGGCCGGCCGGCCACCTTTTGACCAAGTCAAACGGCCGGGCCGGCCTTTTCACAGGAATGGGCCTCTGTTTGGCCGTGCCACGTGTCGACATATCATAGGCGCCTTCCGTCCAATGAGTGGTTGACATCTGTCCCAGCGATGAGCCGACACATGTTCCCTCCAGCCAATGATGATTTTACACGTGGAAAATCCCCATTGGTCGGGGGCGTTAATGGGTTATCGGATCCAAAACCCGACCCGATAGCTTAACGGCGTTCCGTTATGGTGGATGCCACGTGTTGGTCACCCTTGACGAAAGCACTTCTGTGACGCGCGATTTATCGTCATGGATGTGGACACTTCCATGATGATAATTTTGGTAATGTCGTGGAACACTTCTACGACAGCACAGGTATGACTATCTTGATTCTGTCATAAATTTGTCATGGATGTACATGCATGAAAAAAAAGCGACCTACTGTGACAAACATGTATCATCACGGAAGTGTATTTTTTGTAGTGCTATGAGTTTAGTGGAACATAAATTTCAAGTAGACTTCACTGCTCAAATGCGTAAATATTATGTTACCGTTAAAAATTGGCACAAAATATGAAGGAGACCAATGGAAGTACTACTAGCAACCCATGATTTAACTACTCGCATGCACGCAGTGGAGTAGTAATGTCTTTCTTCCGCCCTCACGTCCACTCAATTTGCATGCACTGTATTAATTGACCATCAATGAAGTGAAGGACTTTACACGCGGCAAATTATCACATGGGGTGGATCTTGGTACAAAATTGTGTCCGCCCGTGTACCCGCATGTGTGTGGGAATGAGTGCGTGGGTGGCGTGCGTGCACATCTTCGCTTCGTGCATGTACCGCCAGTGCGGCTCGGGGAGGACGAGTACATTCTTTTGGAACCAGCAGCACATCACTATGATCAATCCACACAAGGATGTCGCAACAACGCCTCCACATGTGCCACGTGACCATGTGGCTTCATGAGAGAGACACTGTGTAGCATGCCATTGTGTTCTGCACATACTCGAAGTACTAGTAAGGTACACGTGTATTGCACGCGTCAGATTTTGCAACCAAATTACGAATAAATACCACACTGTAGCATGTAAGCTCTAAGTCATATATGCCTAATGTAGACCTTCGTTTAATTCTTATAGTTCATCTCATTCAAAATCAATTAGTTTTTATAAAAAAACCTACGGCCTCTTGGACTCATAGGATTTCCAAAACGCGGGAATAGGAAGAACATGGGATTAGAGTGGAATGTCATCTTGAATCCTACAGGATGGTATGAGTGTTTGATTGTGCATAGAAAAAACGCAGAATTCTTTCAAAGAGGTTTGAGTGGATGGGATGTTTCCTATGAAATCTAGTGCAAATTAATCATATGGAAAAATTCCAATGGTTTACAATCCTACGAATCAAACAACCAAGATAGGAAAAATTCCTAAGGATTAGAATCCTCCAAAATTCCTTCGAGAATCCTTTGAATCAAAGAAGCCCTTGATCTATTTTATGATTCATGGAATTGTGCGTTGTAAAGCATAAAGTACAAACAAATAATGGCAATTCAACTAGAAAAAAGTTTGGGAAGTTAAGATACGGAAGATTCTAGGACAAAGGAGAACCACTGTTGTTTTGAGCTTTGCGCATTATGCTTAAGTTCAACCATGGAGTCTGCTAGATTGTACATGTGGCAAAATCCGGTGGGGGATAGAAGATGGTGCGAGGGCGAGGGGCCGAGTGGAGGGAGACTATGAAGGAGTGCACAACTGCGAGATCGATATTTAGAGAGAGGGGGCGAGAACATGCGTTATTGCGCGCAGTGGCGGAGCCATGAAAAATGTCCCATGAGCTAGGGGGCCAAGCATTGCTAATCCTTTACAAGGAGGGCCAATTCATCAACTTAAACCATTTTAACCAGCAATTGTCTAATGATCACATTCATATTAGCCTCGATATATAGTGATGTTAGGGGGGCAGGGCCCTTGCTGCCCCTGTCTTGGCCATTGTGCGCGCGTCTGAGAGATGAAGCGGAAGGCATGGATGATGAGAGGGGGGCGTTGGATATATAATTAATGTGGGCGTATTAGCTATATATGTAATCCTATATAGAGAGGTATAGATTGATCGATGTGGACGTGGGAAAGAGGGTGAGACCTCACTAGCTATATAGATTGATCGGTTTATGTGGAAAACTATGAAAGACCTAGATATATATACACACACACATAGAGGAACATCCATCGTTGCGCATGCACGTCAGAGATAAAGAATGCCCGATATGATGGAGAGGGGGATGTGTGTGCGTGTGTGCCTTCATGGGAGACCAACCTGGAGAAAAATATTGCATGTGTGCGATGGATAATGCCGACTGGTAGTGTGTGTGCATGCATGCATGAGAGAAAGTTAGTGGTACAATTATGAAGAGAAGACCAATGTGTGGGTGTAAAAGACTAGGTGAGGTCATAATCAATGTAAAGTTGAATTCAAATATTTGAATAAGAGATCATGATGTTTCAAACCCATGCATGCATGAATATAACGGAGATCTGCGCGGTCTGGTTTGGAAACGGGCATGTTGCAATGTATACACATTGAACAAGGTCGCATTGGTTTGAATTTGAGATACCGATGGCAGACATCATTTGGCCACATTGCATCCGTGCATGGACAAACTATCCTAATTAGAGATGATGGGTGGCTTTCGCATCACATATCTATATCTATACCCGTATATATATATTATATTTTATAATTTTTATATAGTGTGCGGATAACTTTAACTTTGAAAGATGGTCGTTGGATGAGGCCAATCCGATGGTGCAGAGCTAGAAAATTTGAGCACTACTGGCTATTGGATATCATCTAGATTCCACCAGATTTTGCAACATGTACAATCTAGAAGACTCTATGGTTGAACTTAAGCATAATGCACAAACCTCAAAACAAAAGCACTTCATATTTGTTCTAGAATCTTCCTTATCATAATTTCCCAAATGTTTTTCTACATGATTTGTTTTTACTTTATGCCTTACAACGCACAATTCCATGAATCTTAAAATAGATTAGCTTTCTTATAAAAACTAGATGATTTTGAATGAAATGAACTATAAGAATTAAACGAACATCTACATCATGCATATATGACTTAAAGCTTACATGCTATAATGTGGTATTTATTCATAATTTGGTTGCCAAATCTCATGTGTGCAATGCAGGCGTACCTTACTAGTCTAAATGGTATATGTGTGTGTTGTGCGTGTTAAACACATTGTACGTAGTATATCATACTAGTCTAAATTGTCTTTTTTGGGTACACGTTAAGCTTGTTCTCCTGAAATTTTAAGCCACGCCTTGTTATGCTGAAATTTCAAGCTAGCGTCTCTCTCTATCGTGCTACGAAACTCCCGCCTATTCAACCTGTGCCTTGTTTGCCAGAAATATTTAAGATATATCTTTGTCTCGCTGTGCTCCGACAACTCCCTCCATATCAACCCGCGCCTTGCTATTCCAAAATTGCAACACGCACGAAAACTCCCACCTCCTGTGAAATCCCGACACGTGAAATGCCCATGATACCCCTGAACCGAAAGAACCGCCTCAAATCAGTGGGGGTACTTTCGTAACTTACCCCACATTTCGGACAAGCGCGTCCCTAAGCCATGGTTCCCCACTCCCATCCCATCCGCCCACCCATTCATACACCGAGGCTGGGAAAACCCACGAAGCCCCACACCCTCCTTCGTCCGCGACCCAGCCGGAGCCTCTTCCCCGATGATGTCATCCATAGCAACACCTCGACGTCCCTCATCCATCATACCGGATGAGGATCCGTCGTTGATCTGGTCGTCCCGCCGGTTCAGCCACCCCGTCCTCCACCTCCAAGGAGCAGCCCCGACGTCCCCTCATATTTTGCGCCACCTCCATTCCCACACCGCTGTCTTCACCTGCACCACCGAAAGAGCATCATCATCATCGTTTCCTCGGATGAAGCTGCGGCCTAATCGGCGCCACCAAAGAGGTTGTACACTAATCGCCACATTTTCTTCTTGATGCGATCTCACGGTGCTCCCGGCGCTTGGTCTCGAGCCGACACGGCGCGACTCCATCCACGCTGGCATCAACGGCCACTTCCTCCACGGCGTCGCTTGCTCGGCGGCGACGTCCACATTAGTAGGAGCTGCTGCTGCTTTAGCTCTCGCTCGCGCTGCTGTTGTGCTCTTGCTCTCGGTCCCCTGCCTGGTCTGCTATTGCTCTTGCTCTTCCTCGTGCTGCTGCTCTCGCTCTTGCTCTTGCTCGCGCTGCTGCTCTCGCTCTTGCTCTTGCTCGCGCTGCTGCTCCGATTTATCTATACTTCAGTCGACTG